>NC_066584.1:275129617-275429617 GCF_024323335.1 Lathyrus oleraceus | reverse complement strand
AACAAATGAAACGACTAATCGTCACCTTTCAAATTGATTTTGTAGGGTTGAACTCAAACTTAAATTCTAAAAGAAACATATTTAACATATTCACAAACATACAATACACCAGTCCATGAGACTAGAATGTAACAGAAAACTAACTTCCCATGATGTTACATACCAAGTAAGATCTAAAGACAGATTGAATTTTAATAGCAGAAGCCACTTCGATACTCCTTCTAGTTCCTCCATTGGAACAAGAACTCAAGAAGATCACACCATCAGCAGCGGCAACATCCATAACATGCTTCCTCTGATAACTCTGAGAATCCATGACAGTTTGTAATGGCACCAAAGAAGCGACACTTGATTCTGCAACATGAACTTCCTTGGAAGCAGATGATCTTCTGAAACTCCATCTTCTTTTCTCCTTGGGTGTTGCTGAGATTGGAGTAGTTGGATTTTCTGTTCCATTTCCACAATCTATCTTCTCCTTTTCTCTGTCTTTCTTCCCTTTCAAAAGATTCCTAAACCATTTACCTGTCTTCCCCATCACTGTCAAAACATGCATAGTATCAACATTCAACAAGTCACAAGAAAACAACCAAATGAAGGGTAGATCTCTTTCATATCTGTATTTGATAAAATTTCTTTCAATACTATGGTCCCCATGTAAATACGTATTTAGCTATGATACTATCTTAAATTTGTACTTCAACTTAACTCATCGCTATAAAACTTGTAAAGTGAAGATTGTTTCATATATAAATATATGTTCAGATAATATATTATTCAATACAAAACTCTTAACTGACGTACCTCATATTACGCGAGGGATACTTTATATTTGAGAGATGGTTAGAGATGTCTCATGCTTCCCGGCGTGAACGTGGCGTGATATGGATTGAGTGCGAGTCTTAAGGTAACTTCAACACTTTATAATTTTGTACTGATGAATGAAACTTTTCGTTATTGGGTCTTTGGCCGGCTCAAAAGAAAATCTAACTAACTAACAGTTTGAGAGGGATGTTTGGGGGGCCATATATAATGTTGTTAGGTAAAGGGCTCAAGGCTGTTTGTTTGAGTGAGAAGAAGCATAGAAGGAACTCTCCATGATAAGTGTATTACCACATTTGGGAACATTACATATACATGTCCATTGTAGTGGTCAAGGGTGTTTTGGTGATTACAATTCATGGTTAACGTGAAATGAGTTAGATCAGAGAACATGTGAGAAATGCTTCAACAACTAGCAGAATCCTTCTAAAATACTCATGTTTAGGTGTTGATAGTTGGCCTTTTGTGGGACCCACTTTGGCCATAGAAAAGTATAAGACATTTTGTGATTGGGACCAAATATTAAGTGTTGTGTGTTCTCTATCACTGTTTATTTGATTTTCATATTCATAAACTCTCCATTCTTATATAATAAAGTTATAGAAAAATAATTTAGAAGGTAATAAGTATTTAATTAAATATAGACCCTAAGGTCTATGGAGAAGTAACACAAGTTTGCTTTTAAACTTCCAACAACCAGAGCTGTGCGGATTAAAGAGCTTTTATGTTTGCTACAAATTTTCTGGGACATTGTTGCTCACTCACATTCAAGAACTATACCAACTTTCTTATGTTATTTATTTCCTTTTTAATTTGCATAGAAGCTCTAAAACTTAAAGATAATTTGTAAGTGTTCATGAAAGTGATTTTGTTTAATAGTATAGCTAATGTTTTATATTTGACCCACTAACCCCTTTTAAAACAAAAGGACAGTTTAAGTCATATTCATACACTCTAATTGGTAAAGAAATTTTGATAATTGATAAGTCATTTGATAATTTATAACTAATTATTGATATTTAATAATTGATCATTTATAATTGATTTATAATTGATGATTAATAATTGATAAATTTATTGAAATGTTTAGTAAAATAGCAGTTTCAATAATATATATATATATATATATATATATATATATATATATATATATATATATATATATATATATATTGACATAAAAGAATATTTTTTAATTAATATACTAGTGATTATATAATATTTGTATATTATTATAATTATTAAATTAATTTTTATTTTAAAATTAACATAAATGTTGTGATTCAATGCAACCAAATATTTGATAAAATGTTAATGAAAAGGAAAGTTAAAGAAGAAAGACAATGTGAATTCACAAGTTAGATCGAGAATGCTTACTGTGGTTCATTCAATTACACAAATGAAAATTGTTTACAATTGAATACTAATTTTTTTATCTTTACAAGAGAGAATAAATGTATATTTATATATCTAGTCAAAACTAACTAATTAACTAATAGAAGTGAATTTTAGTTATATCATATACCTGTGCATGTATATTAGCTTATTAGTTTTAGTTAGATGGTGGAGTTTGCTACAATCATAAGCTACAAAACTCCATCGTAGAACAAACTCCAACGGTATACAGATCAACAATCATCATGTTGATTTATCAATTGTAGGAAATGAAAAAAGTTACAACTTCACAAGGATTTTGTGATCATATTAGCAACATTATGATCACTTGACAACTTCATCACTTTTACTTCACCTCTTTTAATTATTTCTCTAACAAAATACAATTTAACATTAATGTGTTTAGTCCTTTCATGGTAAGATGAATTCTTGGACAGATATATGACACTTTGACTGTCATGATGGACAATGATTACTTGGTCTTGAAGCTTCAATTCCTTAGCAAAATCTTTCAGCCACAATGCTGATTTGATAACTTGAGTAAGGACAATGTATTCTACTTCAGTGGTTGATAGAGACTACAACCTTATGAAGTGTTTCTTTCCAACTGATTATTGTGTCAAATATAGTGAAAATATATCTAGAAAGAGATTTTCTGGTGTCCATACATCCTACATAACCAGAGTCCACAAGCCCTTCGATTTCCCCTTGGTCATCACGATCCCTGGCTCCACCATAAATTAGGACCCTGCTTAGGAATCCTTTTATGTATCTTAGGATCCATTTCAAAGCTTGTCAATGAGCCTTTCCAGGGTTAGCCATGTACCTGCTTACAATGCTCACAACATATGCTATGTCTAACATGCTGCAAACCATAACATATATCAAAGAACCTATTATGCTAGTATGTGATAAAATATCCATATAGGCCTTTTCAACTTCAATACTTGGAGTTTATGTGCCATTTAGCTTGAATTGTTGGGTTATAAGAGTTGTGACAGGTTTTGAGTTTGACATTCCAAACCCGTCAAGAATCTTCCTTAGGTACATCTCTTGAGATAAGCACAACCTAGAGTGCTTCATATCCCTCTTGATATCAAGGCCTAAGATCATTGTGGTAGCTCTAAGATCACTCATTTCAAATTCCTGGTTGATTTCCCCCTTTATCCTCATTATTTCTTCAACACAGTTGCATGCTATAAGGATGTCATCCACATAGAGTAATAACATGACAAAACAATTTTCATAGAGGAATCTAAATAGACACAATCATCAAGCTGACTCGTTGTGAAACCTATGTGTGCCATGAGTTTGTCAAACCTCATATTCTATTTTCTAGGAGATTGTTTTAGGCCATATTGTCACTTGTTCAACTTACACACATAATCCTCCTTTCCCTTTTCTTATTTTACCTTGAATATTCACTTGCAGCTGACTAATCTAGCCCCTACAAGTTTCTTGATCAGATTCTAAGTGTTTTTATCATGAAGAGACTTTATCTCATCATCCATGACTTTCAACCACTTCTTTATATATTTTCTTCTCATAGCATCTTTGTGGTCTCTAGGTTCTTCATCCAGAACTTCACTTGTAGAGATAGGGGCAAAGGCTATAAGATCAACATAATCAAGTATATGAGGTGTCTTGATGATTCTCCTAGTCCTGTCCATAGCTAACAAGTAGTCATTTTCAGTTTCCTCATTTTCTTCAACATCTTGTAATTCTTCTACAATGTCATCTTGGTTTACTTAATTATTGTCCACTTCATACTTTATATTCTCCACCTCGATAGGAACCTCTTCCTGATCATACTATTCTTTAAAGATTCTTGGCTTTGTGTAAGTATCATCAAATTTCTTAAATGTCATCTCAATTTCATTGAAGACTACATCACGACTAGTAATGCATTTCTTGGTGCCCGGTTCCAAGCACCACAATCTATAGGCCTTAACACCTTTAGGATATCCAAGGAACATGCATCTCGCAACCCTTGGTTCCACTTTGTCTTGCTCGATGTGAGCATAAGCTACACAACCAAATACCCTAAGTCTATCCAAGTTTGGAGGATGTCCTAACCAAACTTCTTCAAGTGTCTTTATCAGGTAAGAAACATCCATCACAACTTATGCTAAAAAAATCTTCTTCAAGCCAACACTAACCAACATGCATCTCACCTTTTCCAAGATTGTTCTATTGAACCTTTTGTAACACCCTTCTAAATACCCCAAAATATCTAGTTAAAATAATAACATATCAATCAGAGTAATTATGCCCCGAAGGGTGTCACACAATCATTTCACAACATTTATCAAAACAATCTGTCATGCTCATTTATTAAATCAAAATAAGACTCTTTTGCATAATTCGCAGCGGGTACAAAACATCGACATTCAAATCATGTACTACATTACATGTAAAGTTGAATCAACAACTAAATTAAAACATAGTCAAACATTCCCTCCCGATGTTACATCTACCAGAGCATGACCCACTAAGGACGACACTAGACTCCATAGCACTAGCTTCTACTCAACTCACTGCTCGTTACCTGAAAAATAGATGTAAGGGTGAGTTCCTCAATCAATATAATAAGCATTATAGAACAACATGTAATGCTAAGTAAATAACACATCAATTCACCCTAATCAGACTACGCACTCAGCAACGGCAATATCCGTTCAAACGTCATATTCAACAGTAATATATATAGCATATGTATACTCTCAACCATACTCAACATCAACAACACAACACATAACACACATATAATACTGGAATACATCCATTCATATTATATGCCATACATTCATTATGAAATGAGACTCCACACATGCGGTACCGACTATTCTTGAACATACAGTTCAAGCTTACCGATCAAATCCAGATACGGCTACTAAGCTCACTAGTCCCACTCATTTGAGATCTAATGACTCACTCACCAATTCCTCACCATGGGAATTAGCTACAGCCCCGAAGGCTAGACTATGCACACTAATCATCTAGCATGCAAACATCAACAACAAACCCACCATGATTCACTCACTAATTCCTCACCATGGGAATTAGCTACAGCCCCGAAGGCTAGAATAAGCATGCTAATCACCTAGCAATGCAACAACAACAGCAACAATTCAAGAATAGACATAAGCTCACACTCTAAGCCATAAAACAGTCTATTCACAAATGCATACATAACTGATACATTCACAGCATCATGCTTATCATCACACATCATTAATACATTTTATCACAAAAGCATATCACATCATGCCACATAATCAAATACAGTATTAGCACATTCTACTAATACCTATACTACTCAAAACAACGGGAGATGATCCCTGCTACATCATACATCAGCTAAGTACATCACTCAGCCTAAACAACCAAAAACTGCACAACAACAGCACAGAAAAATCACAATTCTGCCCATACGCGTATTGCCTATGCCCATACGCGTATTGCCCACGCCTGACCAAATCCATACGCGTAATGCCCACGCCCATACGCGTATGCTACGCGTATCACATTCCCATACGCGTACCAACAGAGACCAAAACACGTTCAAAACATCATCTTCCTCATCCATACGCGTATTGCCTAGTGCCATACGCGTACCAGCCATCTCATACGCGTATTGCCTAGTGCCATACGCGTATGACCAGAAACCAGAACTCTCAGATCTGCAATGGCTTTCTCTGCTACGAGATCTATCCAAACTTACCCTTCCACAGTCCAAAATTCACACAATATTACACATAACATCTAACACGAATCATACATTTTCGATTTCACAAATTGTTAACCTTTCTACCTCTAATTCCTACGAATTTCTCATCAATCATCACCCAAATTCGTTCATCAATAAGTCACAAGTTCATCACATATATCATTCAATCAGAGGCAATTTCAATGGTTTCTCACTACCCATCACATACTATCCCATAATACCCGTTAATCGATGATAAACCCCCTTACCTAAGTTAATCCGGCACTTCCGTTAGCTTCAAGCTTTTCCTCTTCTTTTGCTCTGCCTCTTTGCCTTTTTCCACTTTCAGCCGCTTCTCTCTTCCTTTTCACGTGAAAACCCTTTTTACCACAAATGGGACTTTTTATTATTCCAACTTATTTTATTCCAATAAATAATTATCCCAATAATTATTATTCAAAAATAATAATAATAATAATCCAATTATCTAATTAAATTAATAAATATATTATTAACTTAATTTAAATAATTATTATATTATTATCGGGGTGTTACAACTCTCCCCCACTAAAAGAGTTTTCGTCCTCGAAAACATACCTCAAGCGAACAACTCCGGATAAGACTCCTTCATCTTACTCTCCAGTTCCCAAGTCACATTGCCACCTGCTGGTCCTCCCCAAGCCACCTTCACCAAGGCAATCTCTTTACCCCGCAACTGCTTCAACTCTCGATCCTCGATCTTCATAGGTGATGTTTCAACAGTCAGGTTATCTCTCACCTGTACATCATCTACTTGGACTACATGCGACGGATCATGAATGTACCTCCTCAACTGAGACACATGAAAAACCTCATGCAAATTCGCAAGCGATGGCGGTAAAGCGATACGATAGGCTACTTCTCCTATCCTCTCCAAAATCTGATAAGGACCAATAAATCGAGGTGTCAACTTCTTCGACTTCAAAGCTCGACCAACACCAGTTATCGGAGTAACACGAAGAAACACATGATCTCCCTCTTGGAACTCAAGTGACTTCCTCCTCTTATCATGATAACTCTTCTGATGGCTCTGAGCAATTCTCATCTTCTCCTGAATCATCTTAATCTTTTCTGTAGTCTGTTGAACAATCTCCGGTCCAACCACAGCACTCTCACCGGACTCATACCAACATAAAGGCGTCCGACATCTCCTACCATACAAAGCTTCAAACGGTGCCATACCAATGCTCGAATGAAAACTATTGTTGTAGGTAAACTCAATCAAAGGTAAGTAACAATCCCAAGCACCTCCTTTTTCCAAAACACAAGCTCTCAAAAGATCCTCTAATGACTGAATCGTCCTCTCAGTCTGACCATCAGTCTGCGGATGATATGCAGAACTCAATCTCAGCTTAGTTCCCAAAGCCCTCTGCAAACCTTCCCAGAACTTCGATGTAAATCTAGGATCTCTGTCCGAAACAATACTAGACGGAATACCATGCAAACTTACAATCTTCTCAATATACAACTCGGCTAATCTCTCTAACGGATAATCCATTCTGATCGGAATGAAATGAGCCGACTTCGTCAATCTATCAACAATTATCCATATAGCCTCAAAATTCTTACTTGTCCTCGGCAAACCAGAAACAAAATCCATACTGATACTATCCCACTTCCACTCTGGAATAGCCAACGGTTGCATTAGCCCAGACGGCTTCTGATGCTCAATCTTTGACTTCTGACAAGTCAAACAGGAATAAACAAAACTCGCAATTTCTTTCTTCATTCCCGGCCACCAAAATAACTTTTTCAAATCATGATACATCTTTGTAGCTCCAGGATGAATACTCAAGCCACTACGATGTCCTTCCTCAAGGATACTCTTCTTAAGTTCGGTAACATCCGGAATACACACCCGATTACCAAATTTCAAAACACCATTCTCATCAACTCTGAATTCACCACCTTGACCTTGATTCACTAGAGTCAGCTTATCAACCAAAAGCATATCGGATTTCTGACCCTCTCTGATCTCATCCAAAATACCATTCGTTAACTTCAACATCCCCAATTTAACACTATTGTGAGTACTCTCACACACCAAACTCAAGTCTCTAAACTGCTCAATCAAATCCAATTCCCTAACCATTAACATATTAATATGCAATGATTTCCTACTCAATGCATCAGCCACTACATTTGCTTTACCCGGATGGTAATTCAAACCAAAGTCATAATCCTTCAGAAATTCTAACCACCTCCTCTGTCTCATATTCAGCTCTTTCTGATCAAACAAATACTTTAAACTCTTATGGTCACTGAAAACCTCAAATCTTGACCCATACAAATAGTGCCTCCACAACTTCAGAACAAACACCACAGCTGCCAACTCTAAATCGTGCGTCGGATAGTTCCTCTCATGTACCCTCAGCTGTCTCGAAGCATAAGCTATAACCTGCTTATTCTGCATCAACACACCACCTAAACCCAACAATGAAGCATCACAATAAACCTCGAATAGTTCCGACGAACTCGGTAATATCAGGATAGGAGCAGTAGTCAACCTTTTCTTTAACTCTTGGAAACCTTCTTCACATTTGGAGTCCCAAACAAACGCTTGCCCCTTTCTAGTCAACATCGTCAACGGTAACGCCAACTTAGAAAATCCCTCAATGAACTTCCTATAATAACCTGCAAGTCCAAGAAAACTCCTTATCTCAGAAACAGACTTCGGAGCTTCCCACTTAGATACCGCTTCTATCTTAGAAGGATCAACAGCAACACCACCTCTTGAAATCACATGACCAAGAAAACTAACCTCTTCTAACCAAAATTCACATTTAGAGAGTTTAGCAAATAACTTCTTTTCTCGGAGAACTTCTAAAACCACTCTCAAATGCTCAGCATGCTCTTCTTCAGATTTCGAATACACCAAAATGTCATCAATAAACACTACCACAAACTTGTCTAGGTACGGATGGAAAATCCTATTCATATACTCCATAAATACTCCAGGCGCATTAGTCACACCAAAAGGCATTACAGAATACTCATAATGTCCATACCTTGTTCTGAAAGCAGTCTTCTGAATATCCTCAGTCTTCACACGTATCTGATGATACCCAGATCTCAAATCTATTTTGCTGAACACACTCGCACCAACCAATTGATCCATCAAATCATCAATCCTCGGCAAAGGATACCGATTCTTGATCGTCACTTTATTCAATTGCCTGTAGTCCACACACAACCTCATAGTACCTTCTTTCTTCTTAACCAACAATACTGGTGCACCCCACGGTGACACACTCGGACGAATAAATCTCTTATCCAACAGATCTTCCAACTGACTCTTCAATTCAGCTAACTCAACAGCAGACATACGGTACGGAGCCATCGATATCGGTCTAGTACCAGGTACCAAATCAATCGAGAACTCAACTTCACGCTCTGGCGGCAATTCATTCACTTCTTCAGGAAACACATCAGGAAAATCACACACCACAGCCAGATCACAAATCACTAGTTTATCTTTAGCTTCCAAAGTCGCTAACAGCATAAACAACTCTGCCCCATCTGCTACTTCCTCACTCACCTGCTTGGCTGATAGAAACAAACTCTTTCCTTCCTCAATCTCAGGAAATATCACAGTCTTATCAAAACAATTAATAGAAACTCGGTTAAACACCAACCAGTTCATACCCAAGATAACATCAATCTGCACTAGTGGAAGACACACAAGGTCTATCCCAAAGTCTCTACCAAAAATACTCAAAGGACAACTCAAGCAAACTGAAGTAATAGTCACTGAACCCTTTGCAGGAGTATCAATCACCATACTACCATACATCTCAGATATCTCTAACTTAAGTTTCACAGCACAATCCAAAGATATAAAGGAATGAGTAGCACCGGTGTCAATAATAGCTACAAGAGGAAAGCCATTAATATAACACGTACCTCGGATCAAACGATCATCTGCAGAAGTCTCAGAACCCGATAAAGCAAAGACCTTGCCTCCTGACTGATTCTCTTTCTTCGGCTTAGGACACTGTGGACTGATATGACCCACTTCTCCACAGTTGAAACAAGTCACAGTCTTCAACCGACACTCTGCAGCCAAATGACCACCTTTTCCACACTTGAAACACTTCATCTCAGCACTGGTACACTCATGAACACGATGTCCAGCCCGACCACATCTGTAACACTTAACAGGAGCACTAGAGTCTCCCCCACTAGGCCTCTTCATCCCACTCTGCCGCTGGAAACCTTTGCCAGCTGCATACGGTTTTCCACGATCAATCTGATTCTTACCTTTCCTATCAACCCTTTGCTGATAGCTCTCTGCTCTAGCCTTGGAATCCTGTTCGAAAATCCTGCAACAGTCAACCAAATCAGAAAACACCCTGATCCGCTGATATCCAATCGCCTGCTTGATCTCGGGACGCAACCCGTTCTCAAACTTCACACATTTGGAAAATTCCCCAGTAGCCTCACTATAGGGAGTATAATACTTTGACAGCTCTGTGAACTTAGCAGCATACTCAGTAACAGACCGGTTACCCTGCTTCAATTCCAAGAATTCTATTTCTTTCTTTCCTCTGACATCCTCTGGAAAGTACTTCCTCAGAAATCTCTCTCTGAACACTGCCCAAGTAATCTCAGCATTTCCAGCAGATTCCAACTCAGTGCGGGTAGCAACCTGAAGGAGAATTGCCATCCAAGGCGCAGCGGAATATAAAAAATTTCTCCTTTAATGATCCTTACGAATGAGCATGATCAGTGATAGAATCGTTACCTCTTGTGGCGATTCAAACCTTTGGTGCAGATCTTTGACAATGATCAACCTTTGATACAGATCCACGGGGCGATCACGAACGTTGAACGATGACAACGTCTCTACTCAGTCCACACGAACGGATTCCTTCAATCGCAGTGCTAGCTGTTTGTGAGTGAAGGCTTTGAGTGAGAGAGAGAGAGATACGAAATTCCAACTCTTCAGTTGTGTTGTCTGGAGTGTGAATGCTTCTACCCAAGGGGTTCTATTTATAGAACCACTTGTGTGGGCTTCAAGCCAAAAAGCCCACTTAAGTGCATTTTGGCCCATATCTCAGAATATGCCAAAATCACTTAAGTATTTGGTACTTTACCATATTTCGTATTCTTCTTAAGTACACCGTACCTTACGATGTTCCTTAATTATTCTATCTCTCATCAATCCGTCCTTTGTGTGTGACCCTATAGGCTTTCGCGGCGTTGGCAATTATATTAAATCATGCATTTAACATAATAAACAGTGAGCGGTATCTAGCAACACATCACTGCTACCCAAGTCACGAATTTGTCATGTGATCTGAAAAAACCTCCTGTGATAATAATTATGTGTATAATTACCCCTTTGCCCTTATGTCTATATTGAACACAAGGTATAGACCATGTCACCCTTGTCCAGTTCAATATTGGGCCCATAGACATTTATCCTGTTAAGCAGGATTGGCAAATTCCATCTAGGACACTCATGTCCCTCAGCATGCTTCGTGGAGTACCCATCAACTGCCTTTATGGTTATCCAGTTACGGACAACGTTGGATCAGCAATAAAGCACTCGACTCTACATCTAGGATCCATAGTGGTTTCAGGTCGAAGAGTGGTATACACTATTATCACCATGAGAATAACTTATGACACTTTGCATAACTTTCTATATAGTATTCTCATAGCGGGTCAATCCAGTATGAATATTACTCTTAATATTCATACCTATGTTTAAGACTTGATAACTCTTTATCCATGATCCATGAGACGTGATCATCAGTCTACAAACATAATAGTCTCCATGCTTTAATGTTATCCCATTTCACAATAAAGCTTGACTACGGACACTTTAAGAATAGTGTCCTTATGTTTAATGTGATCTCATGATTAAGTCATACTTGATACATTAAATGGACTATCTATTCCAGGGACTTTATTAAACAAACATAATAAAGAAAAATGCCTTTTATTATTAATAAATAATTCGATACAAGTACCAAAAATATTGGCCTCTAGGGCTTACACCAACAATCTCCCACTAGCACTAGAGCCAATTAGACATATCCCTAATGCCCATAGATCTAGTATGGCCATCATGCTTCTGCTGCGCAAGAGGCTTTGTCAGTGGGTCAGCAATATTGTCGAGTGTAGGTACTCTACATATTTTCACATCTCCTCTATCTATTATCTCTCGAATGAGGTGATAACGCCTAAGTATGTGTTTGGATCGTTGGTGAGATCTAGGCTCCTTAGCTTGTGCGATAGCACCATTGTTATCACAATAGAGATCAATGGGATCCACAATGCTAGGAACTATGTCAAGTTCACTAACGAACTTTTTGATCCAAACAGCTTCCTTTGCTGCAGTTGAGGCAGCAATATACTCGGCCTCGGTTGTAGAATCAGCAACTGTATCTTGCTTTGAACTTTTCCAGCTCACAGCGCCACCGTTTAAGCAAAACACATAACCAGATTGCGATCTAAAGTCATCCTTGTCTGTCTGGAAGCTAGCATCGGTGTAACCAATTACAGCCAATTCTTCCTGACCTCCATATATCAAGAATGAGTCCTTAGTCCTTCTCAAGTACTTAAGGATATTCTTAATAGCTACCCAATGGGCATCACCAGGATCAGATTGGTATTTACTCGTTGCACTTAAAGCATACGAGACATCTGGTCGAGTACATAACATGGCATACATGATAGATCCTATTGCAGATGCATATGGAATCTTATTCATGCGTTCCCTTTCTTCCTTAGTTGAAGGGGATTGTGTTTTTGATAGACACATGCTGTCATACCCCAATTTTGTCCGGGCATATTTAAATTTTTGTAAAATCGATTTCATTTTTAATTTGCATCATATGCACAGCATGACATGCATTTCATCATGAATAAAACCTAAAATATCAGTCAGAATAAATTTATTGAAAATACAGACAAACTGGTTAAATCATTTCTCAAGAACATGTAAAATCAGCGGGTAAAAAGTTTCAGAATTAAAATTATAGACATCAGTATTATTAATCTACGGTTCACGTAGTTTAATCTGGTGTGCTCGTTATATTTTTCAGCGACTGTTTCGGTTGCATTTTGACCCGCCTGAGGCTTTTAACCGGTGAAAATTTATTTCAGTATTTGAAGAAACGCTGTATTTTTTCAATAAGTATATTTTGTGCTGATCATTTTAATGTTTCTGATTTAATTTTCTGAGCAAATTTATATCCGACTTATATTTATAATCGATCACTATTTTTATTAGGTTAATATTTCAACAAATCAAAATAGTTATTAGAAATTTTTAATAGGATTTTTTTTATATAGTAATTGTTTTTATCAAAAATAAAATAAAATTTACATTGGGTTCTCTTTTTTGACGGCTGGTATCCAGCTTGGGTACGTTTTCTCTCCACTCACATACATAGACTCTCTTTCCCTGCTACCTAGAGCCACACACAAAATCTCTCTAGCCCACTACCTACACGCCACCCTACAGCCACCTATCTCCTCACTTTTATGTCAGCTCTCAAAAAAGAAAAAGAGAAAAGTTGAGCTTTTCTTACGGACCCCTCATAAATCTTCCACATTTTCCTCTTCTTCACATCACAAAAACCCATCCTACCATAGTCTCTCTCTCACCAACACCCCTCATTTAATATCACTCACTCACTCTCAGTAAAGTGACAAGGAAAAAAAGACAAAAAAATATAAAGGAGAAGGAAACTCCTTCGTCTTCCTCAACAGCTCCTTCAACGCCAACACAAATCCAAATCCACCGCACCCTCAATCCGCCGTCGGAAACCGCCCACAAACCAAAGCCTCACATTCTTCTTCCTCACTACACAACACATCACCTCTTCCGATTTTCTTCAACTTCGCTCTCCTTCTTCCCTCAATCCGCCGTCGGAAACCGCCCACAAACACACACACGTCCTCTCTTCTTTCCAACCGCCGCCTTCACAACAACCTCTTCTTAATCACCATCACAACCTCCTTCCGCCGCTCACCGTAACACCCTCCACTCACCGTTACCGCTCCTCAACCATCACCAATATCCGCCGGAAATCTCCACACAACGACCTCTCCAACATCCGACGACCCTTCAATCTTCTCATCCGACAAATCCACAGCTCACAATCCTTCTACCGACCGCCACCGCGAAACCTCCATTAAACCTTCAACCCTCAAAACAACGCCGACATCCGCCGGAACCCCTCAATCTCGCCGGAAACCATCTTCCATGACATCTACAAGCTACAACATCCAACAACATGCAATCCGGATCGCGTCGATCGATTAGCTGAAGAAACAACTCCAAGCGCTGAGCTGCGGCGATATGATTCAAATAGGGAGCTATTAACCATTCCAGTTTACATCGAGGCTTATACTCGTTGGAGGAGGACAATGACCGGCATCGCTGGAGAACGTTGTCGTCGCGATTGGAAGAGAATAGCGGCCGAAGCCGCGACAGCGATGTGCTTCCTTGAGAAGCGTTTTTCCTTTTCCCTATTTGCAAATTCGAAGGACATCTTCGCGTTTCCGTCAAGCAATTTGGTCCAGGTTACCCTTTCTGGTGGTTAATTCTCAACTTTCTTGCGTGTGGTAGCTGAAGTATTAGGAAGTGTGTGAAAATTGTATATTAATTGAATTTCATGTGAGGTAATCAGGTCAGAGTGATTGATTAGATTTAGTTGTAGTAATTAAGAATATTAGTGCTAGAACTTTAGATTAGTAGAATATATGATTAGGATTAGGCTAACCGTTTAATTAGGAGTATATTAGGTGGACATTGATTTTAGGTATAGTTATTTAGATTAATTAGAATCTTAGTATATTATTTCTAGATATTGTTAGATGTTAATTCTAGAGTTTATATTTAGAATTGTTTTTTTTTTTTTTGATATTTTAGAATTTGGTTTGAACAATTAATTGTTAGATATTGATCCTAGACTTTTTATTTGGAATTGCTTTTTTAATAGTTTAGAGATATTTTGATTAATCTCTAGAGATGTTTTGTTAATATTTTAGAATTGTTATTTTTATTATCTCTTTTAGGATTTTGTTTGATTAATATTTTAGATATTATTTTAGATTTAAATTCATGATATTGATGTTAAATAATCTTCTACATTGTTTTTTTTGATTTGATTAACGATTAATTTCTAATTCTTTAATTTCCACATCTAACATTTAAATTTCGTACCTAACATCTAACACTTTATAATTTCGCATCTAACTCCTAACATTTATTTCGCCATTTACTTTACTTTGTTTTATATTGTGCATATTCATTTCATCTCGAAAATCGACTTAAAAATGGCCTAAACATAAAAAACGCAAAAAATAAGACAATTCCCCAAGCATGGAAAGAGCTTTGGGCAACGGGCTTAGAGACTCATTAGGACCCTTGCGTTTGGACTTGGATTTTTGTGATTGACCTATGCAACTTGGAGTTTCTGAGGACTTGTAATCTTATTGCAAGATTGGAATGCATTCATGGCACTACCCGAGGGAGACTTGATTTGTATTTGCATCATCCAACTGTTAGTATAGAACACAAATGCACACACAAGGCTTTCTCTTGGGCTACCTGACAATGAGACCTTTTATTTTCTGCACTCCTTTGTACTTTACATGTACCCCTCTCCCTTTTCCGATGTACACATTTACTTGCTTTCTTTTATTGCTTGTTAGCATCTCCTTAGGCATTAAGATCGTTCACCATTCCACATTCGTTAAACAAACCCTTGATCCAACGTCAAGCGGTCCTTTTTCAAATCAAATCCAAAACCACAAATAAATAGCACAATTCTCGATTCAATGTTGAGCCCATTTTCAAACACATTTGTAAGTCGATCGCTTTTAAGCATCGCCATCAACCTCACATAGCTTACTCTTGGGCTTTCTTACAACGAGACCTATTCGATTTTAATTAATCGAGTAGATGATTGATTCACTAAAAGATAATTCAATTTATTCACAATCACAAATCCAAGCCTCAACCTAATGTCGAGTATTTTCATTCAAATTAAAAATCACAATCAAACACCATTTCATTTGGAAATGAAAAGGGGGATGGCTTTGAGTTTTCAATTCCTCTCCTCGATTATTTGAATACGAGTTCTCTTACTCGGTTAGTCAAATAGTCGTCATTTCTATCCACCTAAGCACAATCAAATCGAATTCATACTCATATAAAAAACGAAAAGGGAGATGACTTTGAGTCTTCAATTTTTCTCCTCGATTATTTGAATACAAGTTCTCTTACTTGGTTAGTCGAATAATTGTCGTTCCTCTACAAACTTCCAAACCCGAATAAATCAAATTATTTTCACATTAAGCTAAAATGAAAAAGGAGATGACTTTGAGTTTTCAATTTCACTCCTCAATTGGACGAATACAAGTTTTCTTACTCGGTCAGTCGAACAATTGTCATTTTTTACCAACTCATACTTAATCAAATCATTTTCATAACGAACTATACGAAAAGGGAGATGGTCTTGAGTCTTCAATTCCTCTTCTCAAATTCTTGGATATGAGTTGTCTTACTCAGTCATTCAAGTATTTGTCATTCATGCTAAACTACGTCAACCATATACAACTTTATTTTCATAAATATTCAGATGAAACAGAAAGTGGTCTAGAGTCTTCTATTCTCTTTCTCGATTATTAGGATACGAGTTGTCTTACTCGATTATCCGAGTATTCGTCATCTGTCCAAAGCACCTTAACTATTATCAAATCTTTCCTATAATTAAGGATGAAAAAGAAAGTGGTCTAGAGTCTTCTATTCCCTTTCCCGACTATTAGGATACGAGTTGTCTTACTCGACTATCCGAGTAATCGTCATCCAACCAAAAATATCTTAACCTACCAAGTTTATCCTTTCTCGCCCTCGTGCGATCGAAACCAGTCAAACAAAATATCCAACATATTAATCCAACTTGTCGCCCCCGTGTGACCAAAAACTCTTTTCAGAAAGAACACAATTTAATCCTTTCTAATGCGCATAACAAACCAATGCTTAAGCCTCCCCCGAGAGTAGACAAGCCAGTGTTTAGCCTTTAGGATGCGATATAAATAGTTGTCCATTAAAAAACACCAACCAACCGTAGTTCCCCGAACTACGAATGCTCTGATTTCCTTATTATACTATAAGGATACGTAGGCAGGAGATTGCTGTATCTTTGCGAGCACACTAATAAAAAACCTCCCCTTTCCCTTTCTGAGGTTCTCATCCATTTCTATTTTTAATAACCCAAAGATAACAAACAAACATAAATTAACACTCAAAACACAAATTAGAACTAAAAGGTTCCCGTTAAGTACAACGGACGTAAGGGGTGCTAATACCTTCCCCTTACGTAATCCACTCCCGAACCCGAATATGGTTGCGACGACCATTATTCCATTTCCTAAAGGTTTTATCGATATTTTCCTATTCCTTCATTGGGATAAATAAAGTTCGGTGGCGACTCTGTTCGAACATAATTTTTTCCGCGACCATCGCGAGGAATCGTATTTTTCGAGATGCGACAGATGGCAACTCTGCTGGGGACAAGCTCCAAGCACAAGAGAGTGAAGCCTAATTTAGTTCAGTTTCTGTATTGTGTGTTAATCTTGATTGTTTGTCTGTTATTTTTCTATTCTGTCATAATTATTATATTGTGATTTATTGACTATGTCTTATTTGGGGGCCTCTGGTCGGTGATACTTTGTGAGATAGGCTCCCTACTCGAGTCTGAGAAAAACCATAAGATTAAGTTGGTGGTTGCGTAGTGGGCGCCCACAAGGAGTCTTCCTTGTTGGGAAGAAACGAAGACCCCGCCTAGAGGAGATTCTCTTGAAATGTTATTTTTCGACGAGTCTTCGTCACGACGATAGTATTTTCAAGTTGGATCAATGACTCTAGGGACCTTTTAACCCATTATATCTGGCGGTTATGTAGTATTAACCTACGAAGTTTCAGACTTGTTAGGTTAATACGAAAGCCCCAATCAGATGAGATCCCTTGGACGTATTACTATCTTACAGTAATATTTCCAACCTCGATCTATGACTCTGAGAACCTTGTTAGAACCCTGGACTCGAGAGTCGTGTAGTAGAATCCTCATGGAGTTTTCCTTGTTGGGATAATACGAAGACCTCACCTAGACGAGATCTTCTTAAGGATATTATTGTCCGACGAGTCTTCGTCACGGCAGTGACTTTCTCAAGAAATATCTATGACTCTAGGAACCTACCAACTGTAGAGCCTACCCTTGGGGTTCCATTAATCAGAGATACCTGTCATTTACCCGTTATTCTGATCCATCTGAAAATACTTTGAACCTGTGATCCTGAACATGTCACTACAACTCATACACATATCATTGCATCTGCAATCGTCATGCATTGCATATCACCTTTCATAAAAAAAAATACAAAAAAACTCATTTGTCCTTCGTCCATAACCTGTAGTTGATTTCCCGATACTCATATCAGACTTGAAGTAGCTCTTGAAAGATTATGGATCCATTGGAGCAAAGTCACATTGCATTAAGAGGAGATGTTGACTCGATGAAAAACCAGCTAGATCAACTTGTGGAAACTATGATAGTTTCATCAAAAAAGGAAGACATCCTCAACACTGGCAATCGTTGGACTGATTTGTGTCTATTTTTGCATTTGTAGTTTCTTTGTTGTTAAAAGCTGCCTGTGTTTACAAATTGTTGTTTTTAATGGTAATATTGATGAAGTAATGATGAATGTTTTGAATTAATTATCTCGCATTCGCTCGTTTTTCTTCTCTTATATCAAAAACAAAAATACATCAGTGTTTCTCCCATTCACTTTTCTTTACCATAACTTTTGTTTTAGCAAAGATTTGAGGGAGGATGACGAAAACAAGTTACCCATAATTGCTGACTGTATGCTTTTGGATAAAATCCTACTGATGATGTACAGGCATTGTTTCAAATCCCCAAACACTGGAGAGATAAGGAGTTAATCCCTAGTCAACCACTTTGAGCCTAGAAGTAGGTGGTTCTTTCGGATAAACAAACCCTTATGTTAAACCTGGGGCAGGGTAGTGTTCAGTTAATCTGACTACACATTCAAATTACAAGATGAAATATCCAGTATTTGGATCAACTACATGCCATTCTTCGCACACATCCTAAAGTGTCGAAGGAACCTTGAAAAAATCAAAAAGTTATGACGGTTGTTCTTCAATGACCATTGACTTGGCAGTCACAATTCTAAAAGATAAAATAAAAAAAAAGCTCGCTAAGTCGGACACCCAAAAGGAGACTTAGGCAAAAACCGGGGCAACCCCGATGGACTAAAGCTTCAAAAAGCGGTCCATGCAAAAGTTAGGGATCAAAACAAAAATCAAAGGAGGTCACGAAAATCCTCAACAAAATAAAAACAAGATTTAGTGACCACCATATCAAGAATCAAAGGGTCACCAATATCCATGAAGAGCAAAATAAAGTGTCTGTCATTTCAAGAGATCTTACACCTGCAAACTCTCTTAAAAGTTGAATGTGTATGGTGAATTAACTGAGCGTAGGATTGGAAGATCATCATGAAGAAGGGGTGGGTTAAAATAAACTTCGAGCCTTATATCCTTTGTTTCAATAACCATGAACCAAGCCACGTTACAACCCTCAAAAGACCTAATTGAGGTAGGGTTTATTCCGAAAGCATATTACAACAAAGTTGCGTAAACTGACTCCTAAAGATTTGCTAATATTCAACATCAATGTCATTATTCTCACTGTGTCTTTCACACTTTAAATTGCTAAATCAGCATTACATTTGGACTCATGGTCCACTCGTTTCACATTATCACATCATTCAAATAAATTCTTTTCAAAACTTGCATGAGTATCGCATTAAAATTACCATTTCTGAACAAACAATTTTAACTGCAAGTCAGTACTTGACGTCAGGGAAATTCCAACAATAAGGAACAATCAGAGGAACTTGGACATTCGTTGGTGTTGACCCGAATCAAGACTACCTCATAATCCATGAATCAGGGGCATGACACCCAAAAATAGCAGTTGATCGGAGTATAATTACTCCAAGAATTGGTCAGTCTTAAACAGTCTCCGACATCTGTTAATAAATGTGCAAATCATTTCAAGAATCAGTTGATCCAGAGCAAATCATCTCAGGACTCTATTAACTAGGGGCAAATCACCTAGAGGTTCTGTTGGCCAGGGGCAGACCCCTTCAATGTTCAGTTATGGTGAGTTAAGTCGCTTCAACGCTCATACCGGGGCAAGCTACCTCAAGAGCACAGAAAAGTCAACCACTCCAAGAGTCGGTTAACCAAGGATAAATCCTGTCATGGATCAAAATTTTGGGGCAAGCCATCTCCAAATTATGGTATAATTGCTTTCGAAATCCTTTCGAGGTAAACATCCGCAAAGACCTAACAAACTGGGGCAAGATGAGCCATATAGGAGCAGGTCCTCTCCATGTTTTCAAGCAGTTCAAGCAAAAGCTTTTTCGCAAGTCAGCAAATGCAGAGTTCAAGATGAGTGTCCGGGAATCACGCTATCACCCCATAAAATAACCTTTTGACAGACAAAAGCCTTTCTGCAAAAAAAAACCCTTCTCTTCCAATACCCGCGCAGGGGCATTTTGGAAACCTGCAAATCATTGCGTAAAGCATCCTCATGCATTAGTCATGTCGCTTTGCTCTAACATAAAACCATGCATATCATAAAATTCATCGGGTCTAACCCCATAACATAAACCTGGCATCAAAAGGCCTTGAAACACAAAATCTGACACCAAAGCTCAACATCGCTTGGCCAATTCAAAGTCCAATTCTTGTTTGACAATTTATTTCAAAGCCCAGTTCCCATCTGGCACACCTTTTCAAAGTCCAGTTCTCGTTTGGCAAATTATTTTAAAGCCCAGTTCCCGTCTGGCAATTTATTTCAAAGCCCAGTTCCCGTCTGGCAATTTATTACAAAGTCCAGTTCTCGCCTGGAAATTTATTTCAAAGTCCAATTCTCGTTTGGCAACTTATTTGAAAAGTCCAGTTCCCGGCTGGCAACCTTTTTCAAAAAAAACCAAGTTCTCGTCTGGAAATTTATGTCAAAACCCAGTTCCCGTTTGGCAGTTCATTTCAAAGCCCAGTTCCCGTCTGGAAATTTATTTCCAAAGTCCAGTTCTCGTCTGGCGATTTATTTCCAAAGTCCAGTTCTCATCTGGCGAACTATATCAAAAATCAGTTCTTGCATGACAAATCATTTGCCAAATACCAGTTCTCGTCTGGTAAATTATCTCTTAATACCAGTTCTCGTCTGGTAGTCGATTATTTTCACCAGTTCTCGTCCGGTAGCCTATTTTAAAAAAGTCAGTTCCCGTCTGACAAACAAAAACAAATTCAGTCCCGTCTGACATTATAATTATTTTCTCCAGTTCACGTCTGGTAACATATCCTTCAAGTGTTGTCCTCATCTGGCAGTTCAATCTCCTTCACCAGTTCTCATCTGGCAGTTCCCATTTAAAGTCCAACCTCATTGGCAATCAAGAACTAAACCCTACAAAAACATCCAATTACCCAGTTGCATTCCCACATGCATCACACGAATCATCCATACATGGTTTTCCTACCAAACAGAAAATTGAAAAACACAGTCATATCAATCATCAGCATACTCATGCATAACACTCCCACAAAAGGGGAATTTCAACAAAATAAAAATCATTTGCATTCCTACATGCACATCCAAATACCCCCAGCAATTGCATACTGCATACGTCTCATGCATCCTCCCATGCATAGTATTTCCACCCAAAGTGGAACATCATACAAAAATCACACCAAAATATCAGGATCCAAGGTCATTCATGTATACCGTGGACATTTCTCATTTCCAAATAAAGTTATTTCCCTGCATGTGCTCGTAGAATTCTTTCTCAGCAAATCATTTTTTCAAACTTTATGATTAATAATGATATTCCCAGCATTTTTCTTTACAATCATTGCTCCCCAAGCAGAGGTTACCCTAAAAAGTCTCTTATGAGCTTTTCCCCCTGCAGAGCATTTCTAATAAATCTCCCTCAAAAGGAGTCCTTTCTTAAAAATTTCCCCTAACAGACGAACAGTCGAGATACTGCTTCATTAATCTGAAGAATCTCATTCATTTGTTTGAGATACTGTTTCATTTATCTGAAGAATCTCATTTATATGTTTGAGATACTGCTCTAAGTATCCTCGGAGAGTCTTAGATTCAATTAAGGTATTTTTCCCTTGCTGGAACATCTTAATTCTATCATATAAGATGCTGCTTCGACCCGATACAGAGAATCTCATTTTTACTGTTTGAGATACTGCTTCATCAATATGAAGAGTCTCATTTCAGATATTTTTTTAGAGATACTGCTCTAAGTATCCTCGGAAAGTCTTAGATTCAATTAAGGTATCATTCCCTTGCTCGGAATATCTTAATTCTATCATATAAGATAATGTTTCGACCAGATACAGAGAATCTCACTTTTACTGTTTGAGATGCTGCTTCATCAATATGAAGAGTCTCATTTCAGAATTTTTTTTAGAGATACTGCTCTAAGTATCCTCGGAAAGTCTTAGATTCAATTAAAGTATTTTTCCCTTGCTGGAATATTTTAATTCTATCATATAAGATGCTGTTTCGACTCGATACAGAGAATCTCACTTTTACTGTTTGAGATGCTGCTTCATCAATATGAAGAGTCTCATTTCAGATATTTTTTTTAGAGATACTGCTCTAAGTATCCTCGGAGAGTCTTAGATTCAATTAAGGTATTTTTCCCTCGCTGGAATATCTTAATTCTATCATATAAGATGCTGTTTCGACCCGATACAGAGAATCTAATTTTTACTGTTTGAGATGCTGCTTCATCAATATGAAGAGTCTCATTTCTGCTTTTTTAGAGATACTGCTCTAATATCCTCGGAGAGTCTTAGATTCAATTAAGGTATCATTCCCCTGTTCGGAATATCTTAATTCTATCATATAAGATGCTGCTTCGACTCGACACAGAGAATCTCATTTTTACTGTTTGAGATACTGCTTCATCAATATGAAGAGTCTCATTTCAGATTTTTTAGAGATACTGCTCTAAGTATCCTCGGAGAGTCTTAGATTCAATTAAGGTATCATTCCCCTGCTCGGAATATCTTAATTCTATCATATAAGATGCTGTTTCGACTCGATACATAGAATCTCATTTTTACTGTTTGAGATGCTGCTTCATCAATATGAAGAGTCTCATTTCAGTTTCTTTCTAGAGATACTGCTCTAATATCCTCGGAGAGTCTTAGATTCAATTAAGGTATCTTTCCCTTGCTGGAATATCTTAATTCTATCATATAAGATGCTGCTTCGACTCGATACAGAGAATCTCACTTTTACTGTTGAGATGCTGCTTCATCAATATGAAGAGTCTCATGCCAGATTTTCTTTATACTGCTCTAGCATCTTGAAAAAACTTGAGTTTTAGCTAGGGATGTCATTCCATTGCTAACATGTCTCGACTGTGATGTCCAAGATACTGTTCTGACGACTCCCAGAAAGTCTTGGTTGTTCCATTTTACTTTAGGATAATGTCTTTCACTATTTCTCACTGCATTTTCTTTCTACATTTCTTCCTTGCATTTCAAAAAGACAAAATTTGGGTCTTTTCGTATTTAATTATCTTCCACTACGAATGTATGAAGACTGTTGTCATTCTTACCTTCTAGTTCAAGATAATGAAATAGGGGCAGCTGTCATACCCCAATTTTGTCCGGGCATATTTAAATTTTTGTAAAATCGATTTCATTTTTAATTTGCATCATATGCACAGCATGACATGCATTTCATCATGAATAAAACCTAAAATATCAGTCAGAATAAATTTATTGAAAATACAGACAAACTGGTTAAATCATTTCTCAAGAACATGTAAAATCAGCGGGTAAAAAGTTTCAGAATTAAAATTACAGACATCAGTATTATTAATCTACGGTTCACGTAGTTTAATCTGGTGTGCTCGTTATATTTTTCAGCGACTGTTTCGGTTGCATTTTGACCCGCCTGAGGCTTTTAACCGGTGAAAATTTATTTCAGTATTTGAAGAAACGCTGTATTTTTTCAATAAGTATATTTTGTGCTGATCATTTTAATGTTTCTGATTTAATTTTTTGAGCAAATTTATATCCGACTTATATTTATAATCGATCACTATTTTTATTAGGTTAATATTTCAACAAATCAAAATAGTTATTAGAAATTTTTAATAGGATTTTTTTTATATAGTAATTGTTTTTATCAAAAATAAAATAAAATTTACATTGGGTTCTCTTTTTTGACGGCTGGTATCCAGCTTGGGTACGTTTTCTCTCCACTCACATACATAGACTCTCTTTCCCTGCTACCTAGAGCCACACACAAAATCTCTCTAGCCCACTACCTACACGCCACCCTACAGCCACCTATCTCCTCACTTTTATGTCAGCTCTCAAAAAAGAAAAAGAGAAAAGTTGAGCTTTTCTTACGGACCCCTCATA
This sequence comes from Lathyrus oleraceus, assembly GCF_024323335.1. Taxonomy (NCBI): domain Eukaryota; kingdom Viridiplantae; phylum Streptophyta; class Magnoliopsida; order Fabales; family Fabaceae; genus Lathyrus; species Lathyrus oleraceus. The sequence goes on along the minus strand of NC_066584.1, from coordinate 275,405,135 downwards.
AATCTTCCACATTTTCCTCTTCTTCACATCACAAAAACCCATCCTACCATAGTCTCTCTCTCACCAACACCCCTCATTTAATATCACTCACTCACTCTCAGTAAAGTGACAAGGAAAAAAAGACAAAAAAATATAAAAGGAGAAGGAAACTCCTTCGTCTTCCTCAACAGCTCCTTCAACGCCAACACAAATCCAAATCCACCGCACCCTCAATCCGCCGTCGGAAACCGCCCACAAACCAAAGCCTCACATTCTTCTTCCTCACTACACAACACATCACCTCTTCCGATTTTCTTCAACTTCGCTCTCCTTCTTCCCTCAATCCGCCGTCGGAAACCGCCCACAAACACACACACGTCCTCTCTTCTTTCCAACCGCCGCCTTCACAACAACCTCTTCTTAATCACCATCACAACCTCCTTCCGCCGCTCACCGTAACACCCTCCACTCACCGTTACCGCTCCTCAACCATCACCAATATCCGCCGGAAATCTCCACACAACGACCTCTCCAACATCCGACGACCCTTCAATCTTCTCATCCGACAAATCCACAGCTCACAATCCTTCTACCGACCGCCACCGCGAAACCTCCATTAAACCTTCAACCCTCAAAACAACGCCGACATCCGCCGGAACCCCTCAATCTCGCCGGAAACCATCTTCCATGACATCTACAAGCTACAACATCCAACAACATGCAATCCGGATCGCGTCGATCGATTAGCTGAAGAAACAACTCCAAGCGCTGAGCTGCGGCGATATGATTCAAATAGGGAGCTATTAACCATTCCAGTTTACATCGAGGCTTATACTCGTTGGAGGAGGACAATGACCGGCATCGCTGGAGAACGTTGTCGTCGCGATTGGAAGAGAATAGCGGCCGAAGCCGCGACAGCGATGTGCTTCCTTGAGAAGCGTTTTTCCTTTTCCCTATTTGCAAATTCGAAGGACATCTTCGCGTTTCCGTCAAGCAATTTGGTCCAGGTTACCCTTTCTGGTGGTTAATTCTCAACTTTCTTGCGTGTGGTAGCTGAAGTATTAGGAAGTGTGTGAAAATTGTATATTAATTGAATTTCATGTGAGGTAATCAGGTCAGAGTGATTGATTAGATTTAGTTGTAGTAATTAAGAATATTAGTGCTAGAACTTTAGATTAGTAGAATATATGATTAGGATTAGGCTAACCGTTTAATTAGGAGTATATTAGGTGGACATTGATTTTAGGTATAGTTATTTAGATTAATTAGAATCTTAGTATATTATTTCTAGATATTGTTAGATGTTAATTCTAGAGTTTATATTTAGAATTGTTTTTTTTTTTTTTGATATTTTAGAATTTGGTTTGAACAATTAATTGTTAGATATTGATCCTAGACTTTTTATTTGGAATTGCTTTTTTAATAGTTTAGAGATATTTTGATTAATCTCTAGAGATGTTTTGTTAATATTTTAGAATTGTTATTTTTATTATCTCTTTTAGGATTTTGTTTGATTAATATTTTAGATATTATTTTAGATTTAAATTCATGATATTGATGTTAAATAATCTTCTACATTGTTTTTTTTGATTTGATTAACGATTAATTTCTAATTCTTTAATTTCCACATCTAACATTTAAATTTCGTACCTAACATCTAACACTTTATAATTTCGCATCTAACTCCTAACATTTATTTCGCCATTTACTTTACTTTGTTTTATATTGTGCATATTCATTTCATCTCGAAAATCGACTTAAAAATGGCCTAAACATAAAAAACGCAAAAAATAAGACAATTCCCCAAGCATGGAAAGAGCTTTGGGCAACGGGCTTAGAGACTCATTAGGACCCTTGCGTTTGGACTTGGATTTTTGTGATTGACCTATGCAACTTGGAGTTTCTGAGGACTTGTAATCTTATTGCAAGATTGGAATGCATTCATGGCACTACCCGAGGGAGACTTGATTTGTATTTGCATCATCCAACTGTTAGTATAGAACACAAATGCACACACAAGGCTTTCTCTTGGGCTACCTGACAATGAGACCTTTTATTTTCTGCACTCCTTTGTACTTTACATGTACCCCTCTCCCTTTTCCGATGTACACATTTACTTGCTTTCTTTTATTGCTTGTTAGCATCTCCTTAGGCATTAAGATCGTTCACCATTCCACATTCGTTAAACAAACTCTTGATCCAACGTCAAGCGGTCCTTTTTCAAATCAAATCCAAAACCACAAATAAATAGCACAATTCTCGATTCAATGTTGAGCCCATTTTCAAACACATTTGTAAGTCGATCGCTTTTAAGCATCGCCATCAACCTCACATAGCTTACTCTTGGGCTTTCTTACAACGAGACCTATTCGATTTTAATTAATCGAGTAGATGATTGATTCACTAAAAGATAATTCAATTTATTCACAATCACAAATCCAAGCCTCAACCTAATGTCGAGTATTTTCATTCAAATTAAAAATCACAATCAAACACCATTTCATTTGGAAATGAAAAGGGGGATGGCTTTGAGTTTTCAATTCCTCTCCTCGATTATTTGAATACGAGTTCTCTTACTCGGTTAGTCAAATAGTCGTCATTTCTATCCACCTAAGCACAATCAAATCGAATTCATACTCATATAAAAAACGAAAAGGGAGATGACTTTGAGTCTTCAATTTTTCTCCTCGATTATTTGAATACAAGTTCTCTTACTTGGTTAGTCGAATAATTGTCGTTCCTCTACAAACTTCCAAACCCGAATAAATCAAATTATTTTCACATTAAGCTAAAATGAAAAAGGAGATGACTTTGAGTTTTCAATTTCACTCCTCAATTGGACGAATACAAGTTTTCTTACTCGGTCAGTCGAACAATTGTCATTTTTTACCAACTCATACTTAATCAAATCATTTTCATAACGAACTATACGAAAAGGGAGATGGTCTTGAGTCTTCAATTCCTCTTCTCAAATTCTTGGATATGAGTTGTCTTACTCAGTCATTCAAGTATTTGTCATTCATGCTAAACTACGTCAACCATATACAACTTTATTTTCATAAATATTCAGATGAAACAGAAAGTGGTCTAGAGTCTTCTATTCTCTTTCTCGATTATTAGGATACGAGTTGTCTTACTCGATTATCCGAGTATTCGTCATCTGTCCAAAGCACCTTAACTATTATCAAATCTTTCCTATAATTAAGGATGAAAAAGAAAGTGGTCTAGAGTCTTCTATTCCCTTTCCCGACTATTAGGATACGAGTTGTCTTACTCGACTATCCGAGTAATCGTCATCCAACCAAAAATATCTTAACCTACCAAGTTTATCCTTTCTCGCCCTCGTGCGATCGAAACCAGTCAAACAAAATATCCAACATATTAATCCAACTTGTCGCCCCCGTGTGACCAAAAACTCTTTTCAGAAAGAACACAATTTAATCCTTTCTAATGCGCATAACAAACCAATGCTTAAGCCTCCCCCGAGAGTAGACAAGCCAGTGTTTAGCCTTTAGGATGCGATATAAATAGTTGTCCATTAAAAAACACCAACCAACCGTAGTTCCCCGAACTACGAATGCTCTGATTTCCTTATTATACTATAAGGATACGTAGGCAGGAGATTGCTGTATCTTTGCGAGCACACTAATAAAAAACCTCCCCTTTCCCTTTCTGAGGTTCTCATCCATTTCTATTTTTAATAACCCAAAGATAACAAACAAACATAAATTAACACTCAAAACACAAATTAGAACTAAAAGGTTCCCGTTAAGTACAACGGACGTAAGGGGTGCTAATACCTTCCCCTTACGTAATCCACTCCCGAACCCGAATATGGTTGCGACGACCATTATTCCATTTCCTAAAGGTTTTATCGATATTTTCCTATTCCTTCATTGGGATAAATAAAGTTCGGTGGCGACTCTGTTCGAACATAATTTTTTCCGCGACCATCGCGAGGAATCGTATTTTTCGAGATGCGACACATGCCATGTTGCATAGGTATGAATCCTTTCTTGGAATCATGCATATTAAAGCGTCTCAGCACTTTGTCTATGTATGTACTCTGACTTAGGCCAAGCAGTTTTTGTGATCTATCTCTATAGATTCTGATTCCTAATATATAAGCTGCTTCACCTAGGTCCTTCATAGAAAAGCATTTCCCCAACCAAGTCTTTACTTGTTGCAGGGTAGGGACATCGTTTCCAATGAGTAATATGTCATCTACATATAATACCAGGAACACGATCATGCTCCCACTAACCTTCTTGTAGACACAAGGCTCATCTTCGTTCTTAATGAATCCATATTGTTTTACCGTTTCATCAAAACGAAGATTCCAGCTTCTGGAAGCTTGCTTCAATCCATAGATTGATCTTTGTAGCTTATATATCTTATGGGCTTCTTCTGGTATGTCAAATCCTTCAGGCTGTGTCATGTACACATCCTCAAGAAGATTCCCATTAAGGAAAGCAGTTTTGACATCCATTTGCCATATTTCATAATCATGATATGCAGCGATAGCAAGTAAAATTCGAATAGATTTAAGCATTGCAACTGGTGAAAAGGTTTCATCATAGTCAACGCCATGAATTTGTTTATATCCTTTTTCAACCAGTCTTGCTTTATAGGTATGTACCTTACCATCCATGTCAGTCTTCTTTTTGAAGACCCACTTGCATCCTATAGGATTAACTCCTACAGGAGGCTCTACCAAGTTCCAAACTTGGTTCGTGTACATGGAATCTATTTCGGATTTCATGGCCTCTAGCCACTTCTCAGACTCGGGACCAGTTATGGCCTCTTGGTAGGTCACAGGCTCATCTTGATCCATGAGTAATACATCACCTTGATCTGTTATGAGATATCCATATCTTTCAGGTAGGTGACGTATCCTGCTTGACCTACGCTGGTCTTGTTCTACTTGAGCAAGTTGTTCTTCCACAACTACTTGTGTTTCCTGCTCTAATTCCTCCATAGGTGTATCAATGCTTTGCGATTCTTGAATTTCTTCAAGCTCTACTTTCCTCCCACTGGTTCCTTTGGAAATAAAATCCTTTTCTAGGAAAACTCCAGTTCGAGCGACAAACACTTTGCCCTCAGAAGGATTGTAGAAGTAATATCCTCTTGTTTCTTTAGGATACCCCACAAATAAGCATTGGTCAGATTTGGGCTCAAGCTTAGTTGAAATTTGTCGTTTCACATAAACTTCGCAACCCCAAATCTTCATGTAAGACATATGTGGTCTCTTACCACTCCATATCTCATATGGTGTTTTATCAACCTTTTTGGATGGAACACGATTAAGTGTGTAAGCTGTTGTCAATAGCGCATGTCCCCAAAAGGAGTTTGGAAGATCGGCGTGACTCATCATGGATCGGACCATGTCCAACAAGGTTCGATTTCTTCTCTCAGATACACCATTCCATTGGGGTGTTCCAGGAGGAGTAAGTTGGGATAGTATCCCACACTCTTTTAGATGGTCATCAAACTCTAGGCTTAAATACTCACCACCTCGATCTGATCGAAGAGTTTTAATATTCTTACCTAGTTGGTTTTGTACTTCATTCTTGAATTCCTTGAACTTTTCAAAGGACTCTGATTTGTGTTTCATTAAATACACATAACCATATCTACTGAAATCATCAGTAAATGTGATGAAGTATTGAAAACCTCCTCTGGCTGGTATGTTCAGTGGTCCGCATACATCAGTATGTATGAGGGCCAAAAGATCATTAGCCCTTTCACCTTTTCCTGTGAATGGGGACTTTGTCATCTTTCCAATTAAACAAGATCTGCATGTCTCATATGATTCATAATCAAAAGAGTCAAAGAGTCCATCTTTATGGAGTTTGGAAATGCGTTTCTCATTTATGTGGCCTAACCGACAATGCCAAAGGTAAGTTGGATTTAACTCATTTGGTTTCATCCTTTTAGTATTAATGTTATAAATAGGCATTTCAAGATCAAGGACATATAGTCCATTGTTCATCTGTGCAGTAGCATAGAATATATCATTCAAATAAATTGAGCAACAATTGTTCTTTATTATAAATGAAAAACCAAACTTGTCCAAACAAGAAACGGAAATAATATTCCTGCTAATTGCAGGTACATAATAACAGTTCTCTAACTGAATTATTAAACCACTAGGTAAAGTCAATCCATAAGTTCCTACGGCTAAAGCAGCAACCTTTGCTCCATTGCCAACTCGTAGGTCGACTTCACCTTTTGCCAATTTTCTACTCCTTTTTAGTCCCTGCACATTTGTACAAATGTGAGAACCACATCCAGTATCTAATACCCATGTCACAGAAGTAGATAAATTAATTTCAATAACAAAAATACCTGAAGTTGAAGTCTCTACTCCATTCTTCTTATCTTCCAGGTACTTTGGGCAGTTTCTCTTCCAGTGTCCGGTTTTACCGCAATGGAAGCAGGTGCCTGCTTTTGCTATGCCTCCACTAGGCTTCAAAGCAGCAACGGTGGGTTTGGGTTTGACAACTTCCTTGCCTTTCCCTTTATCACCCTGCTTGATGGGCCTTTTGTTCTGTTTCTTTCCATTTCCGATCATCAGAATGGACTTCCCTTTTGACTTCAGATTCTGCTCAGCCGTTCTTAACATGGCTAGCAGCTCAGGAAGCGATTTGTCCATATCATTCATATTGAAATTTAGGACAAACTGACTGAATCTATCTGGCAACGATTGCAAGATCAAATCAGTCGCAAGTTCCTTTTCGAGGGGAAAACCCAGTCTGTCAAGGTTTTCCACATACCCAATCATCTTGAGTACATGGGGACCTACAGAGGCTCCCTTAGCTAACTTGCCTTGAAAAAGGGCTTTTGAAACTTCAAACCTCTCATGCCTTGCTTGCTCTTGATAGAGCAGCTTCAGGTGTTCGATCATATCGAATGCTGACATGTTCTCATGTTGCTTTTGCAATTCTGAGTTCATGGTAGCTAGCATGAGACAAGCAGTTTCATTGGCATCATCGACATGCTTCTTATAAGCATCTCTTTCTGCCTTAGGTGCAGAACTAGGAGGTTCCTCTTCAGGAACAGGTGTCTCCAAGACATACAGCTTTTTATCATGTTTGAGGACAATCCTCAGGTTTCGGTGCCAATCCAGAAAATTTGTCCCAGACAATTTTTCCTTGTCAAGGATCGATCGCAAAATGTTGTTAGAGGTGTTTGTTGTCATGGTAATCTACATAAGAAATAATGAAAATATAAGTATCATTGACATATTTAATTAGGCCTTTAATTAAACATGCTCCCACTATTTTACTCAAAACAAATGACCCTCATCATCTGATTCGGAAAATCCCGTTGGAAGATTTTCTAGTGGGTCGAGATCCATATTTCACTTCGTTCTAAGTCCGCGTAGGCGGATTACACAAAACTAGGTTATTTAGGTAGGAACTCCTTCCAATTGTATCTCATACAACTCTCGAAAATTTCAATTGGGTGAATAACTCCTTATTCTAATCCATCATATGGATTATTCCCAACTCTTGCTTCTAAACATATATAATCTTATTATAATTTGTTTAGTTAAGTTTGACCCATTGTTTTAACAGTTGGATATTACAATTATCCCATCGCACCTTACTAATATATAGATCATGCACCTCGCGTAGGCGAAACCTACAATTTCCATTACTAGTCTTGATGAGTGTTAAAACTTGGAAAGCTTAAAACTTAATATTTAGTTTTGAGGGAATTGCAATTTTACTGATCTCACCGGCTTGTTTATCATATAAACCGTCTCTCACATGCATCAACATACATACACATGCATCAACATACATATAAACAAAATGAAACAGTTATGGCCCCTAGCGCAATTGTTCTCCCAAGCCAATGAGAGAACCTAAGCTAACCTATAACGATCTAAGCTTCTCCAAGCAAGATCTTCAAGGTTGTCTTCCTTTGGCACTGACTTCTTTGCTTTCTTCATATCATTACATTACATGAAAGAAACTCGTTTTACATACGAGGGAGTGAGATGAGAAAAGAAGTTACATTTGGGAGATTAAGAGAGAGGCACGACACGCAGGTCGTATTTTAAAATCCAAAACAAAACAAAGGAAAACTAAGGCCATAACCGATCACCACAAGACAATAATAAAAACTTTATTATTATTATTAATTCCTTTAATTAATAAAATCAAATTAAATTTCGACGACCGATCACACTACGCAGAGTTAGCCGGGGGTCCGCTGCCCGGACAGCGGGAACGGGTGTTCCGCTGCCCGGTCAGCGGACGGTGGTTCCGCTGACCGTTCAGCGGACAGGGGTCAAGGGGGCAGCGCCCCTTGCGGGGTCGAAGGGGCAGCGCCCCTGCTCGAAAATTTTAATGAACAATTCATTTAAAATTGACGTCGGTTTCCGTATCAACACTTGATACTTCAAAACACTTTTTCTGGCCGAACCGGTGAATTTTTCCTTGCGTTAACCGGTTAACCATATGCGTTAACCGGTTAACACTGTTTGAAAACATTTAGAAAACTCTTTTCTGTCTTGCGTTAACCGGTTAACCAAATGCGTTAACCGGTTAACACTGTTTGAAAATCTCAAAATTTTTATTTCGCATTCCGTTAACCGGTTAACCATATGCGTTAACCGGTTAACACTGTTCCAAAAAATTAAAAAAATTATTTTGTATTACGTTCATATAATACTGGAATACATCCATTCATATTATATGCCATACATTCATTATGAAATGAGACTCCACACATGCGGTACCGACTATTCTTGAACATACAGTTCAAGCTTACCGATCAAATCCAGATACGGCTACTAAGCTCACTAGTCCCACTCATTTGAGATCTAATGACTCACTCACCAATTCCTCACCATGGGAATTAGCTACAGCCCCGAAGGCTAGACTATGCACACTAATCATCTAGCATGCAAACATCAACAACAAACCCACCATGGTTCACTCACTAATTCCTCACCATGGGAATTAGCTACAGCCCCGAAGGCTAGAATAAGCATGCTAATCACCTAGCAATGCAACAACAACAGCAACAATTCAAGAATAGACATAAGCTCACACTCTAAGCCATAAAACAGTCTATTCACAAATGCATACATAACTGATACATTCACAGCATCATGCTTATCATCACACATCATTAATACATTTTATCACAAAAGCATATCACATCATGCCACATAATCAAATACAGTATTAGCACATTCTACTAATACCTATACTACTCAAAACAACGGGAGATGATCCCTGCTACATCATACATCAGCTAAGTACATCACTCAGCCTAAACAACCAAAAACTGCACAACAACAGCACAGAAAAATCACAATTCTGCCCATACGCGTATTGCCTATGCCCATACGCGTATTGCCCACGCCTGACCAAATCCATACGCGTAATGCCCACGCCCATACGCGTATGCTACGCGTATCACATTCCCATACGCGTACCAACAGAGACCAAAACACGTTCAAAACATCATCTTCCTCATCCATACGCGTATTGCCTAGTGCCATACGCGTACCAGCCATCTCATACGCGTATTGCCTAGTGCCATACGCGTATGACCAGAAACCAGAACTCTCAGATCTGCAATGGCTTTCTCTGCTACGAGATCTATCCAAACTTACCCTTCCACAGTCCAAAATTCACACAATATTACACATAACATCTAACACGAATCATACATTTTCGATTTCACAAATTGTTAACCTTTCTACCTCTAATTCCTACGAATTTCTCATCAATCATCACCCAAATTCGTTCATCAATAAGTCACAAGTTCATCACATATATCATTCAATCAGAGGCAATTTCAATGGTTTCTCACTACCCATCACATACTATCCCATAATACCCGTTAATCGATGATAAACCCCCTTACCTAAGTTAATCCGGCACTTCCGTTAGCTTCAAGCTTTTCCTCTTCTTTTGCTCTGCCTCTTTGCCTTTTTCCACTTTCAGCCGCTTCTCTCTTCCTTTTCACGTGAAAACCCTTTTTACCACAAATGGGACTTTTTATTATTCCAACTTATTTTATTCCAATAAATAATTATCCCAATAATTATTATTCAAAAATAATAATAATAATAATCCAATTATCTAATTAAATTAATAAATATATTATTAACTTAATTTAAATAATTATTATATTATTATCGGGGTGTTACACCTTTCAACAAGACCATTTTGCTGAGGAGTACCTACTATAGTCTTGTGCCTTAAAATGCCAGCCACAAAGCATTAACTGTTGAATTCTTCAGAGTAAAACTCAATGCCATTATCTATCCTTAACCTCTTGAACTTCCTTCCAGTTTGATTCTCCACCAAAGTTTTCCAAAATTTGAAAATTTCACAAGTTTCATCCTTAGTTTTCTGAATGAATATCCATAAATTTCTAGAATAATCATCAATTATGGATAGAAAATACCTTACACCTGAATGTGAAGGACTTCTTGAAGCTCCCCCCCCCCCCCCCCCCCCAAAGATCAGCATGAATGTAATCAAGGGATTCATTTTTTCTTTGTTGGTCTTTGTTAAACTTTACTTTGTAGGCTTTCCCAAAAACACATGGTTCCCAAAAACATAGCAAGTTTTGCTTCCCCAATTCAATTTAGCCCTTTTCATTGACATGACCAAGTCTTATGTGCCATAGCCCATTCTTTGTCAAGGGCTTTAGGGATGCAATTTCAGCTGAACCACTTACAAGCTCAACTTCAAGGGAATATAAGAATTGCTTATTGGTGCCTCTTAAGACTTCCTTTTAAACCTTCATGATTCTCAAGATACATTCCTCTCCTTTGAAGACATATCCTTTCTTATCGAATTCACCAAGATACCTTCCTCTCATTTGAAGACATATCCTTTCTTATAGAATTCACCAAGAAAAATTAAATTTCTCTTAAGGTCAGATACATACCTCACATCGGTTAATAACTTTATGGATTCATCATGGAGTTTGAACCTCACAAATCCAATTCCTCAAATCTTGCATGCTTTATTGTTTCCAAGCATCACTAATTCTCCATCTTGATCACACAAGTCCTCAAACAATTCTTTATTTAGAGTCATGTTCCAGGTGCACCCTGAATCCATAATCCACTCCTTGTTTGAATTTCTGCTAGAAATTACCAGGACATCAAAAGATTTATAACCATCCCGAGCAATGCCTGCATTGTCATTATCCTTTCTTTCACCATAGTTCTTCAACCTATCAGAACACACCTTTCTTGTATGGCCTTCTTTCTTACAGTGGTAACACCTAATAGCAGGAGCATCACCACCATAAAATTTTTGTTAAACTTTACTCTTCTTCTTCTTCTTCTTCTTCTTCTCAAACTTGTCATCTTTCTTCGAGAGTTTTTCTTTTATAGACAATCCTTCACTAACTGATGATGACTTGTTCTCATTCATTTCATTCAAATTCTTAGAATACAAAGTTGATTGAACTTCTTCAAAGGTCAGTGACTCTCTTCCATACAACAAGGTTTTTTTGAAGTAAGCATGCAATCTTGGCAAAGCACACAACAACAATAATGCTTGATCTTCATCATCGATATTGATATCAATGTTCTCCTAGTCAAGAATTAACTTGTTAAACATACCCAACTGCTCATTCAAGACTTTATCTTCACTCATCTTGAATGAGTACAAAGATTGTTTCATATATAGTAGATTTACTAAATATTTGGTCATGTACAAACAGTAAAGTTTGGCCCATACTGCTGCTGTGGTTTTCTCCTTCGAAACCTTCTTGAGAACCTTATCACCAAGACTCAAGATGATATCACTGTGAGCTTTTTCGATCACGGTCGTCTTCTCCTTTTTTGTTAAGGCTGCATCCATGTTTTCAGATCATTTCAATGCTTTTAGCAGACCCTGCTGAATAAGAAGGACTCGCATCTTCAAGCGCTATAATCAGAAATCATTTACGCCTGTGATTTTCTTAATCTCATACTTTGTTGATAACATTTTCCTTCCACGCTCACCGCACCCGTTTGTTATGATTCAATGCTATCAAGTGTTTGATAAAATACCAATGAAAAGAAAAGTTAAAGAAGAAAAAGGATGAGAATTCAAAAGTTAGACCAATAATACTCTATTGCATTCTTGTGGTTCATTCAATTACACAAATGATAATTATTTACAATTGAATACTAACTTCCTATCTTTACAAGAGAGAGAATAAATGTATTTATATATCTAGTCAAAATTGTCTAACTAACTAATAGAAACGAATAATTTTTGAGAAAAATATTATAAATAGTAAAAATATTATAAACAACAAATTAAAACAATTATTAACTAAAAACCAATTATTAAATATTTTTTTATTAACATGAGTCAAAAAAACAAAAATAAAATGCCAAAAACAAAAAGATATCTTTATCTTATTAAAGAGATTCCTCATGTAGTGTGTATAAATTCTGCGTCTTGTGACTATGCTTGTTGTAAGTGAGGGCCACCACATCAAAGATCTTAAATAGCTACATTTGTTAGCTGAAATGTGACGACATTTACTCCGTCAAGAAACAAAATCAAAGTACACGCAAGACAAATATTAAATCACATTTATGCCAGTGGATAAGTTTTTCAACTTCTGGAAAGTGATGAGAGAAATTGAAAACATGAAAACATGAAAACATGAAAACTAGAATACCTAGCTAGCAAGGGATTCCATCTTCAGTGTTAATTGACCTTAGTTTCAGGTGCACTTGATGGGTCTAAAATGCCTCGAGGTATTCTCAATTGGGCGCAAATGAGACTGATTCATTAAGATAATTCATATTTCTTGTCTTATAAATAACTAATATGTATTGCACATTTTTTTTTTTATAAATCACGTATCTTCTCCCCACAGTTGCTCTTGAATATGAGGTTATTTATTTAATATTGTGGAGATAAATTAGTCTTTTCCTACTAATATTTTGTCGTTTAACCATTCATTTGATCTATTGCCGATGGGCGTAGAGACGAAATATTTTGGATATGAAAACAAATTTTTCTTTAACTTTGGATTGATCTATTTTTAAAGATAGTCACTCTGACAGAACATTACAACACACATGTCTATATTTGAAATAAATATTATACATTAAATCAAAGAATATTTATATTAATTAAGCATAATTAGTTTCCTGTTATACAATTATAATTCTTGTATATAATACATGTTCATGATCAATAAAAATATATTAAAATATTTTCCTATATGGTATCAGCTAGCTTTTAATCCTTATTCTTTTCTCTTCCGCTCCAAACAATTCTTTTATCTTCCACCATGACTTCAACCACCGAAACCTCTTCAAACAACACCACTGAAACCTCTTCAAACAACACCACCGGCACGGAAACACCAACACTTCAACCTAAATTTCACTCTGCCTTTGCAATTACAAACGTGAAAACCATTATTCCAATCACGTTAGATAACGATTCTAGTCTCTATCTCTCTTGGTCTGCCCTGTTTCAAGTTCAAGCGCGTGTGCAAAGGTCCTTGATCATATTATCCCTCCCACTGATGCGACAACCCAACAATAAGTTGCACAAACAAAGACCAATGATCCAAACCTCTGGGATCGTCTCGATGCTGTTGTTTTACAGTGGATGTATGCCACAGTTACCCAAGATATTCTTAGCTCAATCCTGGTGCTTAACGACACCGTCGAAAGCTGTTGGAAACAAATTGTTGCCATGTTTCAAGATAACAAGCATTCGAGAGCAGTCCACCTCGAACATCAATTCACCAACACGCACGTAGAAGATTTCTCGTCGACAAAAGCATATTGCAATCGCCTCAAACTCCTCGCAGATCAACTAGCAAATGTTGATCCTCCCGTCAACAACACTCGTCTTGTGTTGAAGATGATTTCTGGACTGACAATTCATATGCAGGATTTGTCACTTACATTCAGCAACACGATCCATTACCAACCTTTGAAACGGAGAAATCGCGATTGGAATTAGAAGAATCGACGATGGCCTAACGTACTGCAAGAGAATCCAACGCTATCCCATCTCCGACGACCCTACTCGTGAAAACCCTAACATCGGACAAATCCTCCACCTCTCCCGACGCGATTTCTGCTCGAAATTTGACTGCACACAATGGAAATTGTGGTAGCAGCAACAACAGAGGAAGAAACGACAACCAAGGTAAAGGCCAAAGCTCTGGCAGAGGAGGACGTAACAACCACAGAGGCACACAATTCAATAGTGGTGGTGCATGCAGTGGCCCCAACTCCGGGTGGCAACAACGACCTGCATCTATGTATCCTTGGCAACAGTTGCAACAATAAAATATGCACCTTGGGCTCTTCCTCCATCTCCGTATCCTTCTTATTGGTCTAGGCCCAATGCTGGCCTAAAAACTCAGCAAGCAGGAATCCTTGGAAATAGGCCACAACCTGCTACCTTTGCTGCAACTGGGCCAATCCCAACAGATATTGAAGCTGCTTTTCACACTCTCCATCTTGCTCAGTCTGACCCATCTTGGTACATGGACACTGGAGCAACATCTCATATGACATCCACACAAGGTAATCTCTCATCTTATTTTAATTTGAGCAAAAATAATAGTATTATCGTAGGAAATGGTCATTCAGTTCCTATTCATGGTTTTGGAAATGCTAACTTACTCTCCCCACACCCTTCATTAACTTTATCAAATGTACTCCATGCACCGAAATTGATTAAAAATTAATCTTTGTTCGTAAATTCACTACCGATAACCATGTTTCTGTTGAATTTGATCCGTTTGGTTTTTCTGTGAAGGACTTTCAGACGGGGATAGTTCTAATGAGATGTGAAAGTCAAGGCCAAATATATCACCAATGTTTTGACCGCCTTAGTTATATATCACTAGAGTAAAAATGGGTAATCAAATATATCTCAATGTGGTTCAATATATATAATAATACATCGCATTATCGTGCACTTGCAACTTGCGACAACAAGTGCAGGTGAAAGGTTACTTAACATTGAAGACCACCTTCAGAGTAGAAGTAAACGCAAAGAAAATTAAGGTACAATATCTTGTCATTAATGCGCCATCCTCATATATCATGATTATAAGGCACCCCCACCTTAAACTAGATGAGAGCCTTCATATCTACATTATACCTATGCACGAAGTACTTGCTCTTAAATGGATGAACTCCATTGACATAAAGGTGGAGGCAAAACCGCTGAAGGAATCCATCCCGGGAAAAGGCACGACACTCCATAACAAGTAGGCACAAATGACACTAGTAAGGATGTCAAGTCAAATGATGATTGTTAAGACATTGAGCATCTTTTCATTTGGTTTAGAGTAGTTTCATTTACCATTTGTTTGGATAAGTTACAATCTCCGCCATTGTAAGGATAATTTAGTGGCATTCTTCATTTTTCAGAGACACTTTTTCCCCTATGTTGGCAATGCGGCACAAGGGTTTTTAATGTGGCCCTCGCCTTATGTTTCTAGGTTAAGTTATTGTCATTTTCTTTGCAAGAAATTAAGACGAAAAAGAACGTTATATAGATCGCCCCATAAGATGATTAAACATGTTGGATCCTTATGTGAAAGTCCTTGTTCCCTTTAAGGCTATTGAATATGATGAATGCTTATACACGATTTCTTTCCATCCTTTAAGCCTATTGAATATGGTGGATCCTTATACAGAAGTACTTTCCACCCTTTGAGTCTACTAAACATGATGTATCTTTATACATGAGTCCTTATTGCCCTTTGAGGCTATTGAATATGGTGGATCCTTATACACGAGTCCTTGCTGCCCTTTGAGGCTATTGAACATGTTGGGTCCTTATACATGAGTTTTTGCCACACTTTGAGGCTATTGAATATGATGAATCCTTATACCAGAGTTCCTGTTGCACTATAAGGCTATTGAACATAATGGATCCTTATACTATAGTCTTTTCTACCCTTTGAGACTATTGAATATGTAGATCCTTATATATGAGTCCATGGCGATCTTTTAGGCTATTGAACATGATTGATCCTTATATACGAGTCCCTTCCACCCTTTGAGGCTATATAATATATTGGGTCTTTTATACAAGAGTCTTTGCCACTCTTTAAGGCTATAAAAGATGTTGGACCTTGTCAAAGAAATCCTTACCGCCCATAGGGAAACATTAACATCTCCAAAAGAGGGTCCTTGTTCCCTATAGAAACACCAAGGTAGAAATTAGGTCAAGGATAACCCCTGAAAAATCATACATAAACAATAATAGTAAACTGATAAGTCACCATTTGTGTCAGTTTTGATGTCATTTAAATGTCAAAAGCAGGTGAATTGCTGTGAGTTTGGGCAGTAGTTTGAGCTTATTTTGGTAGATTTTTATAGAAACTTGATCTGCTAAGGTTTTAGTAATTTTGAGCTATTTTACGCGCTTGAGATAGTGTTTCATGTGTTTATAGGACTCACGAGTAAAGAGGAGCTGGATCAGAGAAGAAACCGGACGAGAATGCATGAGCAAGATAAAAAGAGAGAAAAAAAGTAGATTTCCTGCCCATACGCGTATGAGGCCTCTCATACGCGTATGAACACTCAACATCACCTCCCACCTGAAGCTATCCGAAATATACCCGAACGCGTCGCATGATCGAGCATACAACAGAGTCACCGCTGAACTTTATTTATTCCAAAAGAGGGAAGGGAAAATATCGATAAAACCCAAGAGAAAAGAGAAACGGGTAAGAAAGTCGGTTATGCAAGGGGAAGGTATTAACACCCCTCTCATCCATGGTACTCAATGGTGTAAAACCCCAATTTTGTCCCTAAGATCCCTCATGGCATCATAACATTGCATTTGCATTGCCTCAAGGATTATAAGCATCTTGGTTCCCTTTGCCTTTGGGTGGGACCTCTTGTGAGTGGTTTGAGATCACCAAGCATGTTTGATTTGTATATTATTGCTTTTCTTACTTTGTTTACTAACCAAAAGCACAAAAATATGTCACTAACATCTTTTGTTTGTAGCTTGAGCAATCACAAGGTCAAGAGCTTCAAGGTGATCCTTTGTGCAGAGATATGGCCAAGGGAAGATGATAGAAAGCATGGTAATGGTTCCCAAAGCTCTCATCCATCAAATATGCCTCCCTAGAATCTCAACTCATCATTTTGATCAAAGCAAGTCAAAGGGTTTGAGGTTTGCTCCCCAGAGAAACCCAAATTCATCTGTGCACTACAATGCCTTGCCCTTGAAGCAACCTCAGCCCATGATCAAATAAAATCAAGGGAAGTTCTTAAATCATCATTTCATGCATATTTGAACTTATTTTAGTGTCCTCAATCATCAATTCATCAAGATATGGGTTGTGGATTTGAGAAGTTGATTAGTCAATTCATCTGACTATTTTGAAGTGCACTAAGACCTAACTTTTTATGTGTTGGTAAAATTGAGATGATTCCAAAAGAAACAATGTTCTTAAGGACAATATGAACAAATTTCATGTTCATCAAAAATTGATTTAAATCTTGGAAGGTTATCTCCCATTCCAAGACATTATAGGTTATTTTGACTGAAACCCTAATTTTAGGTCAACTTCCCAAGGACACAACTCATTCATTTTTTGTGATTTTGAGGTGGGATAAAATGATTTGGAAAGCTTAAGATGTCTACTTCAAATATTATGTTGAACAAAATTTCAAACTCTCAAAGGAAATACATGTGATAATGCAAAACATTATAGGTCATTTTGTACCAAATGCATTAAAAGGCAAAAAAGTCAAACTTCAAGTGCCCATAACTCTTTCACCAAAACTCCAAATGATGCAAAATTGGAGTCCATTTTGATTGTATTGAAAATATCTACAACTTATATGTTGGAGGTTTTTTCATTTGAGGCTTGAATCATTAAAAAAGAAGGGCTTGAACATTGGCCAAATTTAGAAACCTTGCCTTTACATGTTTTGCACCTTGCACTTTAAACTCAAATTTCACCAATTTCCACACTTCAAATGGATTTTTTCCCAACATAACAATTGTTTCTTGCATCAAAACCTTTCCAACCATTACTCACATGCTTATGTTTGGATTTGGCAAATGGTATTTTCGAAGAGGAGAAGTTTTTGGTTCAATTATGCATAACACCTCAAAATTCCATGCACAAGCAATTACCATTCAGATTACACGTCCATTTCACTTTGGTATGATTTCATATTGCATTTGGCATTGAATTTGGGCCTTTTGAGTGATCATGCAAGCCCATGCAATGAATGTCCAATTCCATGCACACGGATTGAATCACACTTGCCTTGCCATTCCATCTATAAATAGAAGCCTTACTCCATTCAAATTTCATCCATGAATCAACCTGAAATGTTGCTGAACTGAAAACCTAACCTCTCACCAAAGAAGCTATTTCACTTTTCTTCAAATTTTTCAGATCTAAAATTCAACTACATCTGGTTGAATCTTTGGATCTAAAGCTTCTAGACCTTCATCCTTTAGTCCATTGCACTTCTGTTTTGCCAAAGGAAGCAAGGAAGCAAGCTCAAATCTCCAGAATCCAAGGTTGATCATCAACTGGTTTTCTCTTCGAAACTCATTACTCTTTGATCTATTTGCCTGGCCATTATGTTTTCTGAAGTCCTCACTTGAGAGGCAAGCTAGTGGTAGCTTCAATTTTGTGTTTTATTGAACTACATTTTTCATACCTGGATCTTCCATCTCAGATTTCTTACTCTATAGGAATCTTGAGTGTGATTCAAGGTTACAGGGGTGATGTACATCACCCCAGCTTTATTTTGATATAAGGATCGTGCAAAATGATGAAGGTTTGAAAATCTGCAATTGTCATCGGAATCTTCATGCTCACCGGAGAAGAAGGTGGCTCCGGTGGCCGTCCATTTGCCAGAACAAGTCACAACCGTTGGATCATGTGTCCAGATCTAATCAGGTCCATTGGATTTCATGACTTTATTTAATTCATTATACTTCTCATTGACTGAGGTTCATGGTGCGCGCGCTTGCCAATGCCATTGGATCTTCCACGTCATTTAATGAGAAACAATCCAACGCTCCCTGATTTTTGTTATTTTTCATTTTCTGATTTTATTTCTTTTATTTCCATTATTTTCAAAAATTCATATCTTCTTCATTTTAAATCCAAAAAATATGGGACCAATTGCATTCTTCTCCAAATAATTTCTAGTTTCTAATTTTGATTTTTAAGATTTTTTATTTTGTCATTTGATATTTTTATGAATTTTCTCTTTTCTGTTTATTTTTAATTCATTTTAAATAGTTTTTGATATTCAAAAAATACAAAAATATTTTCCTAACCTATTTGAATGATGATGGATCTATGAAAAATATTCTCATCAATTTTTTAATTGATTTGAGATTTATTTGAGATTTTAGTTCAATTAGGTTATTTTTATTCACTTTTAATTGATTAAAAATAGTTTCTGACTTTTAAAAATGCTGAAATTTTTTGTCAAACTTTGTTTGACCTTGTTGAACTTGGGATAAATCACTTGGACCTTTCAAGGTTGATTTGAAGTGATTTTGAAGTTTGACCTTTCTTTTATTTTTAATTCAAGTTTATTTTAATATTAAAAATGCCAAAATATTTTGCTAATTGTTTAACCTCCAATCTTCATCTCATTTCTGATTTCTCATTGTTTGACTTTGACTTTCAATGTCATTTGGTCAACACATATGGATTGGTACATTTGATTTCACCTTATGCACTTTATTCTTTCCATTTTCCTTTTTCATTATTCATCTCTTTCTTCTTCTTCTTTTTTTTCTTTTTGATCAATGAGTTGAAGGTTGATAAGTTATCATTGATTAGGGAGACTTAACCTTCTTTGATTCAAATCTAATTCATCTTGATCAATTGATCAAGTGAATGACTTTGCATTAAGGATATGTTGTTTCCTAAATCATGCAAAAGACTTAAACCAATACAAGATCAATTCTCTTCTTCTTTTTGGCATGGCAAGTTGTTGGAACTTGGTTCACTAATCAAGACTTCTAACTTGTGTTGTTGCCCACATTATTATTGACCGGCCTCAGATAGTTGTGACTTCTACATAATTCCAATTACGATTGCTTAACATAGCGCTAAATTTGCCTTATGGCTCACTAACTACTAACACTAACCATTAACAACTAACATTTAATTTTTGCACTTTACTTTTATGCAATTTACTATTCTTGTACATATTATTCATTTGCTTTTTCCTTTGCTCACTTGAGCACATGTTTATGTTAATGCCATTTGCCTTTTGCTCACTTGAGCACATAATTGTGTATATACTATTGTGCTTGTGTTTTGTTTTGATTGTTGTGGACCAAATGCAAAGAATTGGACAAAATGGACTTAGATTTTAGGACCTTACCCTAGCAAATGGAGTTTGAAGAGCAACTAGGCCTCATGCCTTTAGAGTGCTTAAATGTCAAAGAGCAACTAGACCTCATGCCTTTAGAATGCTTAAAGCTTGAAGATGAACATTGAAAGGACCATATTCTAAACTCCCTCTTGTCCATTCTTTGATTGTATTATAGAACCTTTTGATGTGTGTTTTCTTTGTGCTAGGAGTTCCCACTTGAGCTTAATTGAGGAACCATTACCATGAGCTTCCAAGAGAGAGAGATCCAAGATACATTGAAGAGTCTTTCCAAGAGTTCATTTGACTATTGATTGCTTGAGTTTATGCTTTGTTTGCTTGCTTATTCCAAAGGATGAGAGCTACTTGGATCATCAATATGATCTCAAGAGAGGAACTCCATTGTGGTTTTGTTTCTTTTCCCTCACCTTTTTGTATTACTTAGGACTTTAGCCCTTCTTCTTCTTCTCTCCACTCTAACCCAAGCCAAACTTTTGTGCAAACATCTAACATTTGTTTTCAACATTAGAAACCTAAGCCTTATGCTTTTGATTTTCAATCTTTCTTTTCATAATACTTATTTTAAATTGAATCTTTAAGTCAACTTTGACCATTTTGTATATACTTCTAATTGGTAAATATAACCCATTCAAATATCTTTTTGTGGTTCCAATGGCCACTTCCTTAATCAAGTTTTTCATAACCTTTAGCTGTTAGGTTTGAGTTATCTTGGTGGTAGATGTAATACTCACCTATATCCTTAGTGATGGACAATGAGTCTTCCATGCTTATTATAGGGTTAACCCCTCACTAGCATGTTGAAGCTATCCTCACATGGTGGATTTGTGGTTTTAGGTTGAGTTTTCTCCCTTTGATAACAAAAGACCTTAAGGCTTTTGGACCAATCAATCCACTCACTCATTTTGAGATTTTTACCCCGAACTACGAGGTTTTGATCCTAATCTTTTTAAGAGGGTACGTAGGCAATGGGTTTATCCATTCAAACACAAAATGTAAATAAACTTGTATATTCTCTTCTCATCCCCTCAATCCTGTTTGCACAAACAAATTGTCACAAAACAACAACCTTACAACAAATATGAAAAGGGCTCCCTAGGAGTACCTAGGATGTTTTGGGTGCCTAACACCTTCCCATTGCATAACCAACCCGCTTACCCAGATCTCTGATTCTCTTTTACTAGTTTTTGTTAAAACTTTTAGGTTTTTATTCGCTTTCTAACCTTTCCTTTGGATAAATAGAAGTGCGGTGGTGACTCGACTGAAGGAGAATTGCGACCCAAAGCGCAGCGGAAATTAAAAAATTTCTCCTTTAGAGATCCTTACGAATGGTCATGATCAGTGATAGAATATTTACCTCTTATGACGGTTGAAACCTTTGGTGCAGATCTCTTGTAGCGATCAAAACCTTTGATGCAGATCCACGGAAACGATCACGAACGTTGAACGATGACAACGTCTCTACTCAGTCCACACGAACGGGTTCCTTCAATCTCAGTGCTAGCTGGTACGAATGAAGGCTTTGAGTGAGAGAGAGAGAGAGTGAAAACGAAAAGAATGCAACCGCAAATTTTTGCTTCTGCACAAGGGTTCTATTTATAGAACCACTTGTGTGGGCTTCAAGCTAAAAGCCCACTTAAGTGTATTTTGGCCCATATGTTATAATATGCCCAAAATCACTTAAGCTCATGGTACCTTACCATATTTCGTATTCTACTCAAGTACATCGTACCTTACGATGTTCTATAACTCACTTAAGGGCACCGTACCTTACGATATTCCTTAGTTACTCTATCTCTCATTAATCCGTCCTTTGTGTGTGACCCTGTAGGTTTTCGTGACGTTGGCAATTATATTAAATCATGCATTTAACATAATAAACAGTGAGCGGTATCTAGCAACACATCACTGCTACCCAAGACACGAAAATGTCATGTGATCTGACAATTCCTTCTGTGATAATAATTATGTGTATAATTACCCTTTTGCCCTTATGTCTATATTGAACACAAGGCATAGACCGTGTCATCCTTGTCCAGTTCAATATTGGGCCCATAGACATTTATCCTGTTATGCAGGATGGGCAAATTCCATCTAGGTCACTCATGTCCCTCAGCATGCTTTGTGGAGTACCCATCAACTGTCTTTATGGTTATCCAGTTACGGATAACGTTGGATCAGCAATAAAGCACTCGACTCTACATCTAGGATCCATAGTGGTTTCAGGTCGAAGAGTGGAATACACTATTATCACCATGAGAATAACTTATGACACCTTGCATAACTTTCTATATAGTATTCTCATAGCGGGTCAATCCGGTATAAATATTACTCCTAATATTCATACCTATGTTTAAGACTCGATAACTCTTTATCCATGATCCATGAGATGTGATCATCAGTCTACAAACATAATAGTCTTAATGCTTTAATGTTATCCCACTTCACACTAAAGCTCGACTACGGATACTTTAGGAATAGTGTCCTTATGTTTAATGTGTTCTCATGATTAAGTCACACTTAATACATTAAACGGACTATCTATTCCAGGGACTTTATTAATCAACCATAATAAAGAGAATGCCTTTTATTATTCGATACAAGTACCAAAATGTATTGGCCTCTAGGGCTTACACCAACATCGACTTGTATGATTTACCTTGGATTTAGTCAATATCTCTAATGGTAATGAATACCCCGCTACAAATGGAAACTGTTTTGATTGCTCTTGCTTGGATGGATGTTGCTATCTCCATGTACCTACAAAACACAAATGAGTTAGGAAAAGAATGCTCGAGGAGGATTGGGGTCGTCATGCCTACATATTCTCATAGTGCAATGAGAAAGTCAGAGCCTCATAGTTCATGGAAACATAGAAAGAAAAGAGGGCAAAGAAAGAAAATTGCTCGCCAAGGATTCACATCCTTGTGTCTATGTATCCTCATAGTGCAATAAGAAAGTCAGAGATCCACAGTTAGGAGGAATAAGACTGAAAGAAAGATAGACCAGGGTGGTGTTTAAACTGGAAAGGATAGAAACTGATTGAAGCGATGTTTAAACCAAGGCAAAATAAGAGGTAGAGAAATAGTGTCAAAACCAAAAAAGGGTGTTAACCATTAAGGTGTCAACCCAAATTATGGTGTCATAACCAAGAACAGAAAGATAAAAGTGGTGTCAAAACCAAGAAAAGGGGTATGAACCATGAAGGTGATTAACCTAAATTGTGGTGTCATAACCAAGAACATAAAGATAAAAGTGGTGTCAAAACCAAGAAAATAGTGTATAACCATGAAGGTGTCAACCCAAATTGTGGTGTCATAACCAAGAACAAAAAGATAAAAGCGGTGTCAAAACCAAGGAAAGGATGTTAATCATGAAGGCGATTAACCCAAATTATGGTGTCAAAACCAAAAACAGAAAGATAAAAGCGGTGTCAAAACCAAGGAAAGGGTGTTAACCATGAAGGTGATTAACCCAAATTGTGGTGTCAAAACCAAGAACAGTAACATAAAAGTGGTGTCAAAACCAAGGAAAAGGTGTTAACCATGAAGGTGATTAACCCAAATTATGGTGTCATAACCAAGAACAGAAAGATAAAAGTGGTGTCAAAACCAAGAAAAGGGTATATAACCATGAAGGTATAAATCAAAATAAAAAGGAAAGCAAATGATGATGTTCAAACCAATAGGAACTTAAGATGGTGAGCCACAGAGCTAGCTGCAGACTTGATAATGAATTGACTTGAATTGCACTAAAGTCTATGAATGGAGATGAATACTATGAGCAACTGGGTCATTCGTCCCGTACCCAAAATATTCAGAATGAGGATAATAATGCTCCCTCTCACCCTTTCTTTATTGCTTAAGGCTCATGACATGCAATCTTTGTCAATGTCTGACAAGTTGTTGAAACAGGTCCTCAAGGATGCTCTCTGGGGATGAGACAGATGGATGATGCCTTGACTTTGAGCTTGAGGTCTTGTACTTGTTTGGAAGCTTGAGCTCCTAGGTAATAGAGACAAGTCTCATCAAGTGACCAAGAGACTTATGGTCACTTAATAAAGACAAAGAGAATGTGTGCAAAGTCAAAACATCTAATTGGTCAAATGGAATTTGATCAAACTAAATCAAAGGGAAGGAGAAAGATGAAACACCCAATTCATAATCATATAAAGACTAGCTTAGGGTCTCATTGTTAGGTAGCCCAAGAGTAAGCCACGTGGATGCAAAAATGTACTAAGCTTAGGTCTCATTGTTAGGTATCCCAAGAGTAAGCCATGTATGTGCTAATGTGTACTAACCTAAAAAATAAATGTGATAAGCAGAGGCATAAGGCAATAGACAATAAACAAGATGACAAGATCACAAGTTCAAAGGCTCAGCATGTGAATAAGGTGTAAGTGATCAAGAGGTCCATGAGTCCAAGGTCACTCAAAATCAAGCATATGTATAAGTCCTAAGTCCAAAGTCTAAAGTCTAAAGTCTAAAGTATAAAGTCTTCAAAATCACTCCAAGTCAAGCATGGATCTTAAGGATCAAGTCTATCCATTTTATCATGTTTTGATTCATTGAGATTGTCAAGTAAACCAAACACAAGATAAGAAGCATAAGATGAATAAGACAAAATGAATAATGTATGAAGTGAGATGGTGAAAAGAAAATTGCAAGAATAGAAGTTGCAATAATGTAAAATGTTAGAGGTTAGATGTAACAAGTTAGTGATCATGAGGCAATCAATGTATGTGACAATCATGTTAGAGTGTTGATACAAAATCAAACTCTCAAGGCATGAAGCACAAGTCTTCAAAACTCAAAGAAGAAAGTAGAGAACAAAAGGAAAAATGAAAGCAAACTCAAGTGTTTGACTTAGGATCTACTATCAAATAAGTCAAGGGACCCAAACATATGGAACAACCTAAGGATAACCTATCACTAACTCAAAGTGTAAAAAATATGATCAAAAGATCATCTATCAACACATTGAATTAGAGAAGATTCAATCAACCTAAGAGACCATCTACGAATGACTTGAAATGTAGAAGAATTAATCAATCAAGTCAACAACTCAAGCTCAGATATCAAGTTGCACAAAAATGAATCAAAAAAGGGTTTAAAATTGATTAAAAAGGGAAATTAAAGAGGAAAATTCCAAACCATAAGCAAAACAATGAATAAATGGCTAAAAAATTATAAAAAAGGTCTCAAATATTACACATGAATAGATCTCAAAAGTTGGATGCAAAAATGTTTGAAAATGATTAAAAAATAAATTGCAAAAGGGAATTAAAAATAAAATGAAATAAAAAAACCCGAAAATGCTAAAATAATTTTAAAAAAAGTGAGAAAAATGTATGTGATGCAAAATATTTTTAGAGACTTTGTGTAAAAAATTTGGATCAAATTGAATTAAAAATGAGTGAGAAATTAATTAGAAAAGAAATGAAATAAAAAAAAGAAAATAAAATGAATGAAGGCGCCAGCGACTATTATTTTGAAAAAGGCGCGTGTCAGGCTGTGATTGGCCTGATCTGAATGTTTGAAGAAGTCATTTCAACTTCTTTATTTTATTTCATTCAATTTTTTTATAAATTTTTTTGACCAATTTCTCTAGTACCCCAACCCCAAACATAAATATTGCTAACTTCCAAGAGCAACCACAAACTTATTCTTTTTCATCAAACAAGGAAACTAAAATTTCTACCCAACTCCAAAGAGTATGGAAAGATTAATCTTTCAAGTCACTTGGCTATATAACATGATATGTCACCAAAAGAAAAGGTTCAGGATCAAAGTGGTTAAACAATGAATATCAACATTTAAATTATGTTGGCTTAAAAGGCTGTAAGTTTTTGCAAACAACTGCCTCAATGTGTATTTATCAGACCAATAGGCTCAGTCATAATAATTCAAATTCTAGAAATTACTAATGTATATACACTCTCATAAGAAGGAAAAGTAAACAGTGAAAATTTGTCTCAAAACTTGCTAGCTGAGGTATCTGGAGATTGAGTATAAATTAGTTAGCGTTCCCTTTTCTTCATCACATGTCAATACGCATTGGGAACTTCTGTGTTGATCCTAATTTGTTCATTATTTTCTCGTGGTCTCTTTTATTTTCTTTTACATAGTGCCACTAGTAAGGTAGCAATTCATAACTGAAAGAAACAACAACAAACTTATTCATTAAGTAAAGCATAGAGATGTAGTACAAAAGGGGAAGAACATTCTAAAAAGTTAGCTATTACACTTGCTTGGATCAAATTAAAATAAAGGAAATAAATAAAATAACTAAAAACCTGAACTCCTAAGTCATATGTTGTCAGGGTTGAAGTAGTTGTGCAAATCCTCCATGGTATCTTGGAATATAACTTGTGCATAATAACATGCTACAATATAAAATAATATTAGCAATACATAACATGAAATTACAATTTTATTTGACGAGGTGTCTCCCATTAATTGCTTCTTTAAGGTCCTTAGCTTAACTGTTTACTTCTTTAATCAGGTTCTTTCTTCAGACTTACATCAGTGTATCTAATTGGTTTCAAATCAAACTTGGTCTTGTGCATGCAATTAGTCAGATTTCTCCCCTTTAGACCACATATGTTCCAATTATGTGTTCCCCTATTCTTTATCAATACTCTTCTAGGTTTATATTTTTTCTTCTAAATTAGATAAAGGACTACAAGTTCGATCAGGTGATCTTGGTTGTTTTCTCAAGAGAGCAAGCTTTGATTGTGGAGAATCCCTTTCATGTAAAAGATCTTAAATTTTTTAACTTTTGAGGACACTAACACACTTGGTTTAGGATTACTCAAGGTCTTACTTTTTGATATGACATGCACATATTCCTTGACCTCTTTATCCTGTCCTTCCTCAACCGTGTCAATATAATTTATCATAAGTTATTCAATAGGTAATAAAGACAACTCACTTGGAGACACTTTCTTGACTACATCTTCAACTATATCAACTTTATAGCATTAGGGGTTCTTTTTTTATTTATTTATGTTTCATGGCTTCAAAAACCTTAAAGACAACATGCTCTTTGTTGAATCTCAAAATCAATTCTCCCATCTACACATGAATGAGAGCTTTACCTGTTGCTAAGAACATATTTCCAAGAAGTAGTGGTGTTTCAGAGTCTTCTGGCATGCCAAGAATCACAAAATATGATGGGAACAACAAATCATCCACTTTGAACATTACATATTCAAGAACTCCATATGGATAGATGATAGAATAATCAGCTAATGTCAGAGTCATCTGAGTTGGATTTGGTTCACCATAATTTAATTTTCTCATCATGGAAAACAATATCAAATTAATGCTAGCTTCTAAGTGACACAAAGCATGACCTATAGTTAGTTAACCAATATAACATGGGATAGTAAACCTAATTGGATAAGTGAGTTTGGGTGGAATCTTTCATTGAATAATTACATTGCACTCTTCCTCTAAAGCGGTACTCTCGTCATACTTCAATTTACGATTTCCTGATAAGAGATCTTTCATGAACTTTACATAAACTGACATCTATTCGAGAGCTTCACATAATGGAATGTTAACTAGTATTTTTGTCAGCATCTTCATAAACTTTTTGAATTGATCCACTTCTATTTCTTTCTTTGGTTTCTTTTTCAAGATTAGGTAACGTGGTTTGATGTGATTAGGTAGCTCGGGGTTGGGTTCATTTAGGATTTTTTTCTTCGTCCTTCTCAAAGGTGATTTTTTGTCTATGAGTTTGTCAAAGGTGTCCTCTCTAATTTCATCCTCACTTTCTTCTTCCTCTAATTTTTTTCAACCTCTTTTTCAACCACTACCTATTTTTCATATCCTCACTTGATTATTTTCTCTCATCACTAACCTTTTGGTTTGACGGTATCATCCTATTTCTCAACTCAATGGCTTTGCAACTCTCATTTTTCGGGTTATCAACCATGTTTCCAATAAATTCCCCACTTGAACTAGCTTTTGTTGCCACTTGTCGAGATAATTGACCAATTTGCATATCTAAATTCTTTATTGAAGCTTCGATATTTTTTCTCATGGTATCTTGACTCTTTGCCATCTCCCTTTGAGTTTTATACGTTTCCTCTTGACTTTTCCCAACTTAATAGAAACTTGTTTGGGTAGCTTTCATGAAGTTGGCTAAAGCTTTCTCGAGTCGTGAAGCTTTCATGGGTAGGGCTTAAGAAGCTTGTTGAACTCCTTTATTGGAATTCAAGATTTGATTATTGCTCCACTTGAAATTTTTGTGGTATTTACAACATGGATTATAGGTGTTGGAATAAGGACTATCTTTTTGGCAGTTTGCATATTGAGTTTCAACACTATCAACCACTGCAACCCAGTTTCCACAAAGAAAAACCAAACAATCTCAAAGAAAAACCAAACAAGCGTAATTTTATGGGACATACAATCTTTAGCACGACCTATCAAAGAAAAAACAAAAAGGCGTAATTTTACTTGATCTTCAGTTACATGCGTCAATTTACACATTGAGAAAGTCTAATAAAATTTAGCTACATGCTCCCACGGGTCTCTGATAGCCTGCCCATCAAATGGGACGTCTCTCAAATATGAAAGCACACAATTTTTAATATCAAAAGTTATAGGATTAGCTTGTTGAAATCCCAATTATATATCCAACATCAGTCCTCCTGCAATAATCCCCCATCGTTTGTCGTGGTGGATTTGTCATCTCTTCTCTTTCTTCTTTAAATTCTTTAGTAGCTTGTAATGCTTCTCGTTTTTCTTTTCAAATTGCACACATTATTCTTTTGATTTATGAATCTAACGATATCACTATCAAATCCGAACCTTGCATAAACAAACAAATAATACCTCAGTAGCACTGTAACAAACAAAACATAATAAAAGTATAAAATACAATTAAAATTAAATAGATAAAAGTAACCAATAAAACAAAATTAAAATTAAAAATTAAAAACTCCGCACAAATATTACCTTGTTGAAATTATCAAGAATCCCCGACAACGATGCCAAAAACTTGATGACTTTATTAGCAAGTGTACTAATGCGGTCAAAGTAATAAAATAATTTGTCTCCACAGAGATTACGAATTTAAGCAAGGTGATAATTGTGCAGTTTAAAATAAAAAAGGGAGGTTTTAAAATATGATAGGTACATAAAAATAATTATGAAAAGAAATTCAGATTAAAATTTCGATAAAAGGAGCAATTAGAACTTTATTCGAATCCCCTAATCATGTCTGTTGATGAATGTGTAGCACTTGAATAACAATTACACTATAATTATACGACAAATTAACAAGACCACTAAACTCAATTCCTTGGTGTACAACTCACTAATTTAGACTACAATCCCCTAATTCTTGGCGAATTCGAATTAAAATTAGGTGTTTTTATGGTCGTTAATTCTACAACCACAACTTATAACTACCTATTCCTAGTTAATTAATAAGTTGAACAATTTCCCTAATTCAGATCAATACACTTATGGTCAATAATATCTACTCAGCTATAATCACTTTGTGGGCTCGTCAACACACAAAAAACAATAAGAACAAGAAAAAATAAATAATAATTATAACATAAAAGTATTCAAATAATCTCAAAGATTCATATGATCCAACAAAGTACAATAAGGTTCTTCTCTAAAGACCTAATAAAAAAATAGCTTAACTACTCAAAGTGAAACAAAGAATTACCATAAGTTGATTAGAAGAAATCATGAAAACCAATGGAAAATAAGCTCTCAAATGACTCCAATGCTCTCCCAAATCTCACTCAAATGCTCTTTGTCGTCACTTTCTCACCAAGAAATTGTAACCCCTCAAAAGGTAGCCAAAATATCTATTTAAAGCTGAATTTTCATGTCAGAAAATAGCTGCATCGCAACCAGGTTGGTTTGTATCACGGTCATAATACTTTATTATCGGACCCTAATAACACCATCGCAGTCACGAGAATTCTAGTGGAGAAATCTATATTTTTATTCCGTTTTCTTCTTAATTTTTTTCCAAGTCCCGTTTCCTTCCTCTTTTGTAACTTTTCTCATATTTGCTTGGATTTTGCTCATAATTCCACTGATTCCGTAAAAAATACTCGTTAATATTACGTAATGACAGAGTATCATTAGTTACCCACCCCCAACAAGCATATGCTTTGGTACCATAAAAGGAAAAAAAATATTCCCGTATAGGGATGGAACCCTATCCGTCGATAAAAAATCTAGAACGCCCTGATCAGACTCCAACTATTCGATGTGATTTGGGAAGGGGGAACATTGAGCGTCTTAAGAACCTACAACTCAAAGGAGTAAAAGGGGAGGCGAACCCCTAATGTCCCAGACATTGGAGAGGTGAAAGTAAAAGGAAGAAGTGTGAAAGTATTTCGAAGTAACTGATGGTGTTATTCATATATTTTCGGAGTAACAATTTGAATCGTTCTCATGCATCAGGTAGTGATTCTGCCTCTTCTTGAGAAAAATGGTCATTGTCGTTTTTCTTTCCACAAACTAAGCATTGGAATAGTACCTCTCGATAAAATTATCTTTGAGCTCCTTCCAAGTCTGGATAGTGCCATTTGGGATGCATTACAACCAATCCTTTCCGTAACCTATAAAGGAAAAACCAAAGAAATGTAATTTTACCTGATCATCGATGATGTCACCAGCTGGCTTACACATTGAGAAAGTCTCATAGAATTTAGCGAGATTCTCCCAAGGATATCTGATTGCTTTCCCGTAGAACGAGTTTTTCTTCAAATCTGTCAGTATAATTTTTTTGATGTCAATGGTTACCAGATTAGCCGGTTGAAGTCCTAAACAAATCTGGTCGGAGTCGGTCCTCTTGCAATAATCTCCAACGTTTGACGTGGTGGAATGACCATCTCTACTATTTCTTCTTTTACTTATTAGGCATCTTGAAGTGCTTTTCTTTTTGTTTTTCAAAGTGCATGCAATGTTCTTTCTATTTTGGGGTCGATTTGTATCACTGTCGAATCGGTACCTCGCATAAACAGACAAGAAATACCTTAACAACATCGCACCAAATAACACAAAAGTAGAAAAAAATGAAAGTGAAAATTAATAACAGAAGAAAATAAAATAATAAAAGACCATCTCCACGAGGATTATAATTTAACAAAATAATTACGTGCTAAATTAAGTAATTAATTTTGGGGGGGGGGGATTTCGTTCAAAAAGCGGTTCTAAACGAGAAATTAAAAAGAAATTTTGCAAGATTGCGAAAGATGATTAAGACTATTTATTGAATCCCCTTATTATCTCACTGTGAATTAATATAACCACTACACCTAATTCCTCAGTGAGTAGCTCACTAATTTATACGGTAATTCTATAATTCCTTAGGCTAATTCAAAGTTAAATTAGGTGTTCTAAGTTGTAAGACCCCAATTTTGACCCTAATATCCCTCATGCAATCTCATCATATGCATTAGCATTGGGATCACACCTTGGCATCCTCCTTACCCTTTTTTCATTGGGTTTATTTTGGGATAAATCACCAAGCACTATGTGATTGTATCATACTTGTATATTATCATTTTTACTAACCAAAATACCAAAAATATGTCTTTGCATTTGTCTAACTCTTTGGTAGGAAGGGCATGATCCCCATTTGATCTATCAAGTTCATATCTAGGGTTTAAGACCCTCATGGCTACAAAGAGCACAACTAAGGAATGATCCACAAAGTCTCTAAGAATCATATATGAGTCCCAATGATCTCTACATGTTATTTTGATCAAGTATTCTTCAAGAGTTTGGAGTTGGTTTGCCTTGGAAACCCTAATTTGTCTGGGCATCTTGAGTAACTTCTTCAACAAGATTCCTCACCAATTGATCAAAAAATTTCAAGGGACACTCCAAAATTCATCATTTTATGCATATATGATCTACCATGAGCCTAAAAAGTCAAGATAATTGCAAGTTAGCAAGTTGGTTGATGGTGGTTGGCCAGATGAATTCATCTGATCAAAACCGGGTCTCCCTAGACCCTATCTCCTAAAATTTTCACCATATGAAAATGATTCCAATAGAAAAGTTACTCTAAATTACATTCCAAACAACTTTCATGTTTATGTCTAGAGCTAAGTTTTCTTGGAAAGTCATTTTCTATGTTGAAACATTATAGGTCATTTTGTCTAAACCCTAATTTGAAAGTCAACTTCCCAAGGCCATAGCTTGCTCAATTTTTATGAGATGAACTATTTCCAAGTTTCACAATCAAATTCAAGATGTCTACTTCAACTTTTATGTGTGGAGTGAAATCTAAATCAACTTTTATGAGCATGTGATATGAGGATATATTATAGGTCATTTTTGACCTATACCATTGAACAAGTGATTTTCCTCAACTTCAAAAATGCATAACTCTATCATTCTAAATCCAAATGACATGAAATTGGTGACCATTTTGAATTCCTTTGAAAGAGATACAACTTTGGTGAAGACACTTTTATCATTTGGAGCCCACATGAAAAGTTTCGTATGATGGAACATTGAGGTATATGGCTTGACACTTAGAAAATTTTCAACATGTTGAAATTTCCAAACTTCCACCTCAAAATTTACTTTGATCCAAGTTCCAAATGGAAAAGTGTTCAACATAATAGTTGTTCCTCTTGATCTTAGCTTTCCAAATAGTCCTATTTCATCCAATTTGGACAAGGTTTGCTAGGGCTGCGTATGGTCTTAACAGGTATGCAACAAGTGGAAAGATCAAATGTTCAAAACATCACATGGAATTGCCTTGCTATTCAAGCTTCATTTCAACTTGATTTCAAATGCATTTGGACCAAAATGGATTACTCATGGGTCTGTACACGCCCATGCAAGCATGTGCGTGACATTGCCAAATTTGGAAGCAAATTCAAGTGTGCAAATAACATTCCCAATTGCTATAAATACAAGCCCTCTGAGCTCATTTGGAGGATCCCTTGCGCGCCAGCTTTGCCACCTCTTTTCAAACCCTCAAAATTCAAAGGAAAACCTGAGAATTTTCAATTTGAAAATTGAGTTTGAATCTCACTGTTTGGAGATTCAAAAACTCCAGGATCCAAAGCTTTGTTCCATTTCCAAACCACTTTTGCAAGTTCCTTGAGTGTGATCAAGCAAGGATTGAAGCAAGC
The DNA here is from genome assembly GCF_024323335.1 of Lathyrus oleraceus. Taxonomy (NCBI): domain Eukaryota; kingdom Viridiplantae; phylum Streptophyta; class Magnoliopsida; order Fabales; family Fabaceae; genus Lathyrus; species Lathyrus oleraceus. Next base: position 275,371,647 of record NC_066584.1, on the reverse strand, counting down.
AAGATCAAGTTCTGCACATCATTGAAGGTATTTTCCAGAAATTTTCTTCTCTTCGATTCTCACTCAATTCTCATGAAATCTCTTGGATCTTTGGTTGTCTGAAGTCCTACCAATGTAGGCAAGAAGATTGAGTTGCTTTGAGGTCAAATTGAAGCAACTCAGTTGACACACCTCAAAATTCAACTCCTCATATCTTTCTATATATGTGGAGTTAGTTAAAATTGAGGTCAGATTCGCGCTCTACGCCATTTTTTCTTTCAGATCATGTCATCCTTTTTCATTTATGTGACGGTGATGACTGAACCAGTCCGGCGAGGTTTTCCTAAGAAGGTTGCTGGAGGTTTAGGGCCGGTGATGAGTTGGACAGGTTCTGAGCCACATGATCAATTCAAATTGTTTTAATCTCACGCGTTGGTTTTGCTTACCACCCCTGTGGCACATTGACTTAAGTCCATGGTGGAAAGCGCGTTGATGACCACTTGATCTGCCACCTCAATTAATGAGGAAAATCAAGTGGTCCACGTTTTTTTTTGTATTTTCTTATTTTAATTTTATTCTTTTGATTTTTCATTAATTCATATTATTTTTAATATTGATCCAAAAAATATGAGAGTTTCACCAAAAATTTTTAAATAAAATCCTCTTTCATATTTTGAATTAAAATTATTTTTTGGATCATTATTAATATTTTTCATGATTTAATTGATTTTATGAATATTTTTAATTGTTTAAAAATACTTCTAAGTCTCTAAAAATTCTAAAAAAAATTCTCTAAGGTTCTTTGACCTTGTTTAACCTATGATAAATCTCATGGCCATTTCTTTGGTGTTTTGATGAGATTTTAGGAATTTGATAAACCATATTTAATTTAATGCATTATTTTTAGTATTATTAAATTGAATAATTGCCAAATAATTGTGTTGAGCCATTTTGATGATTTGTATGAGTTTGACTTTTGTTGTTGGGCCTTGGTCAAGGTTGATTTGACTTTGCTAGGTTAAGATCATTGGATTTAGGGAATTGATGGAATGTAAATTCTATCTCCCAAAATGAATGAATGATCTTAATTTGATAAAAGTCCTCATTTGTCCAATTTGAGTTTTGATCTATTCCCCTCCCTCTTCATCTTATTCCCCTTCTTTATGCATTCATGTCATGGTCCTATGATATCTCAATGTCCTAAGGCTAGTTGATTGGAAATCAACATAAGTATGGATGAGATTATGCCACCTCTTTTGCATATTCTTTTTGTGTGTGGTATGTTTCATGAGAATAGTCCATTATACTATGTCTCTAACATGCATTAACACCAAAATTCTATTGCCCGGCCTCAAATAGTTGTGACTTCTACATAAGTCCAATTACGATTGCTTAACATAACGCTAAATTTTTGACACAAAAGGCATATCATGCTAGTTAGTGAGATTGTAAGTCTCCCCTCTTTCATGGTATTGTGTGGAAACTTGGCCTTTTTTCCTTCATTTGGAAGATGTCTTGGTTCGAGGATCCATGCTTGTGATAAGTGGGTTGAGTGTTCTCCAAAGAATGACTTAAAACAAAAGCAAAAGCAAAAACAATACTAACTTCTAACTCATTAACAACTAACATTTAATTTCAAGTCATTTACTTTAATGCACTTTATTTTTAAGCCCTATTCATTTGCCATTATTCATACCATTCTAATTGTTTATGTTAATGTTATTTTCACTTTATCCATTTGGACCATATTTTGTGGTATATTTTGCTTGGGTACATTGTGTTGTTTGGTCTTTGGCCATTAATGTACATAATAAGAACAAAAACCCTAAAAAATATCTTGTATGGACTGTTGGTTTGATCTGAGACAATTTGACTTAGAATTTAGGCAATACTCTCTATGCAAAGGACTTGGCCAATGCCAACTTTCATGTAACCAAGTGCTTGTAATCTGAAACTTCATCTGATACATCATTAAAGATCCATTTGAGTTCATCTGCAACATGATCATTGTGAAGCTGTTATTTTGAACCTGTGACTTATGGCATTATGGAATTCATCTGCTACATGGGCAAATTGGAAGAAGATCATGGAATGGTTAAGCTTGGATGTGGCTATCTTTATTTGATGCCTTGCTCTTCAAGTTAATATTGTGTGTCTTGTTTGTTGCTTGATTCTAATGTCCAAGGGAATTTGGGTTTCTATATGACATTCTTGTCTATTGGATTGTAGCCCATTGGTCAGATCTTTTCAACTCTTAACTTTTAATTTTGTGCTTAGGATTAGCCTCTTCATCTCCTCCCCATCTCTTTAATTTCAAAATCTCTCCCTCCTTTTAAAAATTTCTTTGTTTGTACTTGTTTATTTCTCAACTTAGACCCTTTGCAAATTAGAAACTTTGGCATTATGCCATTGCATTTTCAAACTTCTTTTCTCAAATCAAACTTGTAAATAAACTTAACTATACTTGACTTAAAATTTTCAAAATCCAAAAAGAGCTAACTCATTCAAACCATTTTTAGGCCTTTGTGCCTTTTAAACCTATTTTTTGTTAAAAGCAAAACATCCACTTTGAAATTTGTATCACGAACTACGAGGTTTTGATCCCTCATTTTTATGTTGGTACATAGGCACAAGTTCGAAGGTCTTGTCAAACAGAAAAATATAATTAATGAATTATTTTCTCATCCCCCCATTCTATTTGTTTGTAAACATCATTTTGTACAAAATACATATGCACACAAGAAAGGGCTCCCTAGGAGTACCTAGGACACTTTGGGTCCTAACACCTTCCCTCTGTGTAACCAACCCCCTTACCTGTAATCTCTGACATTTTATTAGTTTTGATTTGAAAACTTTTTATTTTTGGGTTTTGTTCGTACTTTTCCCTTTTCCCTTGGAAACAATAAAAGCGCGGTGGCGACTCTTGTTATTTGATGTCTTGCTTATCCATAGCTTGATGATCATGAATTTACCGCTATAGAAATTAAGTGGCGACTCTGCTGGGGAGTAGTCTCTAGTGGGTTTAGCCTACTTTTTGTGTGTATATAATTATATATATTTGATGTATGTATATTTGTTTGTGTGATATGATCTGCTTGTTGTGCTTGGTGATCTCTGAGTGGTGAGATAAGTTCTAACCCGAACTTGAGTGTAATTATGATAGGAGGATGGTATAGTCATGTTCGAATTGTGTGGAGTAGTCTTTAACAAGTTGGCTTGAGATCCATCTGCTCAGTGAAGACCCTTTTGGATTTGGAAATGTCACACAAGTATTTGTGGTTAGGCATTACTATCTCTAATTTGGGGTTCGAGAAGCTGAGGACCGTAGAACATTTAACCCCACTTGGCCTATATAGGACGTAGTGCAGAGGCTGCTCAAGTGTAGACTTGACAACAGTTGTCACGCGATACTACACTCAGACGAGTTTCTCTTGAGAATATTATGGGTCGATGAGTCAGTCATCGTAACCTATAATATCTGATAGATGGAATTAAGACTCTGGGAACTTTTTAGAACATGATCTACAGGTTTTTATCCTTAGTTCACTCCTTTGGGATGGTTCTTACCTAGATTCCATGCTCGTGACTTATAACAAACCAATGATTCTTGGTTGATCCAATCAAGTCTTGTCAATATCAATGGAACTTGGGTATTTATAAGGTGTAAACCATAATCCACCAAAATGGATGATTGATCTTGACAATGACTTGATTCATCCCTTGACCTTTGTTTGTTTGGCTTGTGTGTGATCCCTTATTTGTGATTCTTGCATTCATGCATTCATGCGCATCATGACATTCATCACACGAAAATTTCAAGTAACTGAGGTGTTATTTGCAAATATTTTCAGACCATGGATTGTGGACGAAGGAACACTAAGAAGTACAGTTTTAGATGTCCCGACTTGAAAGAGTTAAGGAAGCTAGCATCTTTTGTATTAGATCCCTTGGACTTCAAGCAACGTCACGGGAAGCTTTTATCTGTCTTGTCTGATGATGTGGTTGAAGGACTTCTGAGTGTGTTGGTTCAGTTCTATGACCCTCTCTACCGCTGCTTCACTTTTCCTGATTATCAGATTGTCCCTACATTGAAGGAGTATGTGTAACACCCCGATAAAAATAAGATAATTATTTAATTTAAGTTAATATTATATTTATTAATTTAATTAAATAATTGGAATTTTTGGATTATTATTATTATTATTATTATTGGAATAATAATTATTGGAAAATATATAAGTTGGAAATAAGGAAAAAGAGTTCCATTTTGGTAAAAAGAGTTTTCACGTGAAAACAGAGAAGCAGCTCAAAAAGAGGAAAAGGGCAAAGAGGCAGAGCAAGAGGAAGAAGGTTGGAGAAGAGAAGAGCTTGAGGTTAAAGATTCGCCGGATTAACTCAGGTAAGGGGGGTTTATCGTCGTTTAATGGGTATTATGGGTTAACATGTAATGGGTAGTGATAAACCGTTGAATTGATCCTAATTGGGATGTTGAATGCTGAAAAATTGTGTTGGATAAGTTGTGTTAAAGCTGTAATTGAATCTGTATTTGTGTGAGTTGTGATTTCCCGAACGTATAGCTTTTTACGGAATCGGAATCGGAGGTCCGGAAGTCCTTTAACGGCGGAAAATGCGGATAATTCTGCATTCTGCTTCGTGTTAGCGCAGGAACAGCTTTCTGTCTTGCGTTAACCGGTTAACCCAGGGTGTTAACCGGTTAACACTGTTAGGAATTGTGAGGTATTGCTGTTTTGCTTGCGTTAACCGGTTAACCCAGGGCGTTAACCGGTTAACACTGTTGTGAGTTGTGGAAATATTGTTGTTCTGTCTGCGTTAACCGGTTAACCCAGGGCGTTAACCGGTTAACACTGTCAAGTTTTGCCAGGAAGCGTGTTCTGTCCTGCGTTAACCGGTTAACCCAGGGCGTTAACCGGTTAACACTGTTGGAAAAGTGAAAAATTAATATTTTAATGTTGTGAACATAATTGGTGATTGGCCTATATCGGTGTGTGATATAGTAGGGATTATTTCCCGTTGTTTTGAGTAGGATAGGTATTAGTAGAGTGTGCTAATACTGTGACTGAATTATTTGGCATGACATGATATAATTATGTGATAAATATGCTGATGATGTGTGAAAATATGCATAATATTGTGAATGTATATATTATGTATGTAATTGTGGATGGACTGTTTTATGGCTTAGAGTGTGAGCACATGTCCATTGTGGATTGTTGTTGATGTTGCATGCTAGGTGATTTGGCATAGCATAATGTGGCCTTTATGGTGGTAGCTAATTCCCATGGTGAGGAATTAGTGATGTTAGTCATTTTGGACTGTTGTTGATGTTTGCATGCTAGGTGATTAGCGTGCATAGCATGGCCCTTGGGGTGGTAGCTAATTCCCATGGTGAGGAATTAGTGATGTGAGTCACTAGGTCTCAAATGAGTGGGACTAGTGAGCTTGGTAGCCGTACCTGGATTTGGTCGGTGAAGTTGAACTATATGTTCACGAATAGTCGGTACCGCATGCATGGAGTCTCATTGCATAGTGTATGTATGGCGTATAATATGAATGGATGTATTCCAATATTATATGTCTGTTTTGTGTTGGTGTTGAGTATGAATTTAGATTATACGTGTGCTTTATGTTGGTGTTGAGTATGATGTTTGAGTTGATGTGCCGTTACTGAATGTGTGTTATGATTAGGGTGATGAAATGTGTTAAATTACTTAACATTGCATGATATTTTATAATGCTTATTATATCGATTGAGGAACTCACCCTTACAACTATTTTTCAGGTAACGAGCAGTGATTGAGTAGAAGCTAGTGCTTGGAGTCTAGTGTAGTCTCCTTAGTGGGTCATGCTCTGATAGATGTAACATCGGGACGGGATGTTTTACCTTGTTGAATAATTTTACATGTAATGTGTTACATGTTTTGCATGATTGATTTGATTTCTATCCGCTGCGTATTGTGCAAATGCTTTATGTTTTGAATTAATAAAAGAGCATGACAGTTATTTGGTGAATGGTGTGAAATGATTGTGTGACACCCTTAATTGCATAATTACTCTGATTGATATATTGCTATTTTAATTAAATATTTGGGGTATTTTAGAAGGGTGTTACATTAGTGGTATCAGAGCATAGTCGGTCGAGTCGAGTCGTAATTATTCTGTTTCCCCCTGTACGGGATAGGTGTTGTGTAACCCTATCAGTACTTATTGTTTTAGCTTGATTGGGTTTTCAGAATAGAGATGGCTGGAAGAGGTAGAGACGATGCTGTGATTGTTGAGGCTCTGGGTATGCTAGCTGGAGTACTTGGAGGGAATCCGAATGTTGTGGGAATGGGAGCTGCTCGTCAACTGAGTGAGTTCCAGAAGAACAATCCTCCAATGTTCAAGGGAGCATACGATCCAGATGGCGCTTAGAAGTGGTTAAAGGAGATCGAGAGGATCTTCCGAGTGACTGGGTGTGCCGATAACCAGAAGGTCAGGTTCGGTACGCATATGCTGTCAGAAGAAGCAGATGATTGGTGGGTTGCTACCCGCACTGAGTTGGAATCTGCTGGGAATGCTGAGATCACTTGGGCTGTGTTCAGAGAGAGATTCCTGAGGAAGTATTTTCCAGAGGATGTTAGAGGAAAGAAAGAGATAGAGTTCTTGGAATTGAAGCAGGGCAACCGGTCTGTTACTGAGTATGCTGCTAAGTTCACAGAGCTGTCGAAATATTACACTCCCTATGATGAGGCTACTGGGGAATTTTCAAAATGTGTGAAGTTTGAGAACGGGTTACGTCCCGAGATCAAGCAGGCTATTGGGTATCAACGGATTAGAGTGTTTTCTGATTTGGTTGACTGTTGCAGGATTTTTGAACAGGATACCAAAGCCAGAGCGGAGAGCTATCAGCAGAGGGTTGATAGGAAAGGCAAGAATCAGAATGATCGTGGGAAACCGTATGCAGCTGGCAAAGGTTTCCAGAGACAGAGTGGAATGAAGAGGCCTAGTGGGGGAGACTCCAGTGCCCCTGCTAAGTGTTTCAGATGTGGTCAAGCTGGACATCGTATCCATGAGTGTACCAGTAATGAGAAGAAGTGTTTTAAGTATGGAAAAGGTGGGCACTTGGCTGCAGAGTGCCGGTTGAAGACTATGACTTGTTTCAACTGTGGAGAGGTGGGTCATATTAGCCCACAATGTCCTAAGCCGAAGAAAGAGAACCAGTCGGGAGGCAAGGTATTTGCTTTATCGGGTTCTGAGACTTTTGCAGATGATCGTTTGATCCGAGGTACGTGTTATATTAATGGCTTTCCTCTTGTAGCTATTATTGACACAGGTGCGACTCATTCCTTTATATCTTTGGATTGTGCTGTGAAACTTAAGTTAGAGATATCTGAGATGCATGGAAGTATGGTGATTGATACTCCTGCGAAGGGTTCAGTGACTACTACTTCAGTTTGTTTGAATTGTCCTTTGAGTATTTTTGGTAGAGACTTTGGGATGGACCTTGTGTGTCTTCCACTAGTGCAGATTGATGTTATCCTGGGTATGAACTGGTTGGTGTTTAACCGAGTTTATATCAACTGTTTTGATAAGACTGTGATCTTTCCTGAGATTGAGGAAGGAAAGAGTTTGTTTCTATCAGCAAGGCAGGTGAATGAGGCAGTAGCAGATGGGGCAGAGTTGTTTATGCTGTTAGCGACTTTGGAGGCTAAAGATAAACTGGTGATTTGCGATCTAGCCGTGGTGTGTGATTTTCCTGATGTGTTTCCTGAAGAAGTGAATGAATTACCGCCAGAGCGTGAAGTTGAGTTCTCGATTGATTTGGTACCTGGTACTAGGCCGATGTCGATGGCTCCGTACCGTATGTCTGCTGTTGAGTTAACTGAATTGAAGAGTCAGTTGGAAGATCTGTTGGATAAGAAATTTATTCGTCCGAGTGTGTCACCGTGGGGTGCACCAGTGTTATTGGTTAAGAAGAAAGAAGGTACTATGAGGTTGTGTGTGGACTACAGGCAACTGAATAAAGTGACGATCAAGAATCGGTATCCTTTGCCGAGGATTGATGATTTGATGGATCAGTTAGTTGGTGCGAGTGTGTTCAGCAAAATAGATTTGAGGTCGGGATATCATCAGATACGTGTGAAAACTGAGGATATTCAGAAGACTGCTTTCAGAACAAGGTATGGACATTATGAGTATTCTGTAATGCCTTTTGGTGTGACTAATGCGCCTGGAGTATTTATGGAGTATATGAATAGGATTTTCCATCCGTACCTAGACAAGTTTGTTGTGGTGTTTATTGACGATATTTTGGTGTATTCGAAATCGGAAGAAGAGCATGCTGTGCATTTGAGGGTGGTTTTAGGAGTTCTACGAGAAAAGAAGTTATTTGCTAAACTCTCTAAGTGTGAATTTTGGTTAGAAGAAGTTAGTTTTCTTGGTCATGTGATTTCAAGAGGTGGTGTTGCTGTTGATCCTTCTAAGATAGAAGCGGTATCTAAGTGGGAAGCTCCGAAGTCAGTTTCTGAGATAAGGAGTTTTCTTGGACTTGCAGGATATTATAGGAAGTTCATTGAGGGATTTTCTAAGTTGGCGTTACCGTTGACGATGTTGACTAGAAAGGGGCAAGCGTTTGTTTGGGACTCAAAATGTGAAGAAGGTTTCCAAGAGTTAAAGAGAAGGTTAACTATTGCTCATGTTCTGATATTACCAAGTCCGTCAGAATTATTTGAGGTTTTCTGTGATGCTTCATTGTTGGGTTTGGGTGGTGTGTTGATGCAGAATAAGCAGGTTGTAGCTTATGCTTCGAGACAGCTGAGGGTTCATGAGAGGAACTATCCGACACACGATTTAGAGTTGGCAACTGTGGTATTTGTTCTGAAGTTATGGAGGCATTACTTGTACGGGTCAAGATTTGAGGTTTTCAGTGACCATAAAAGTTTAAAGTATTTGTTTGATCAGAAAGAGCTGAATATGAGACAGAGGAGATGGTTAGAGTTTCTGAAGGATTATGACTTTGGTTTGAATTACCATCCGGGTAAAGCAAACGTAGTGGCTGATGCATTGAGTCGGAAATCATTGCATATGTCTATGTTAATGGTTAAGGAATTGGATTTAATTGAGCAGTTTAGAGACTTGAGTTTGGTGTGTGAGAGTACTCACAATAGTGTTAAATTGGGAATGTTGAAGTTAACGAGTAGTATTCTGGATGAGATCAGAGAGGGTCAGAAATCCGATGTGCTTTTGGTTGATAAGTTGACTCTAGTGAATCAAGGTCAAGGTGGTGAATTCAGAGTTGATGAGAATGGTGTTTTGAAATTTGGTAATCGGGTGTGTATTCCGGATGTTACCGAGCTTAAGAAGAGTATTCTTGAGGAAGGACATCGTAGTGGCCTGAGTATTCATCCTGGGGCTACGAAGATGTATCATGATTTGAAAAAGTTATTTTGGTGGTCGGGAATGAAAAGAGAAATTGTGAGTTTTGTTTATTCTTGTTTGACTTGTCAGAAGTTAAAGATTGAGCATCATAAGCCGTCTGGGCTAATGCAACCGTTGGCTATTCCAGAGTGGAAGTGGGATAGTATCAGTATGGATTTTGTTTCGGGTTTACCGAGGACGATTAAGAATTTTGAAGCTATTTGGGTGATTGTTGACAGATTGACAAAATCGGCTCATTTCATTCCGATCAGAATGGATTATCCGTTAGAGAGATTTATTGAATTGTATATTGAGAAAATTGTAAGTTTGCATGGTATTCCGTCGAGTATTGTTTCGGACAGAGATCCTAGATTTACATCGAAGTTCTGGGAAGGTTTGCAGAGGGCTATGGGAACTAAGCTGAGATTGAGTTCTGCATATCATCCGCAGACTGATGGTCAGACTGAGAGGACGATTCAGTCATTGGAAGATCTTTTGAGAGCTTGTGTTTTGGAAAAGGGAGGTGCTTGGGATTGTTATTTGCCTTTGATTGAGTTTACCTACAACAATAGTTTTCATTCGAGCATTGGTATGGCACCGTTTGAAGCTTTGTATGGTAGGAGATGTCGGACGCCTTTATGTTGGTATGAGTCCGGTGAGAGTGCTGTGGTTGGACCGGAGATTGTTCAACAAACTACGGAAAAGATTAAGATGATTCAGGAGAAGATGAGAATTGCTCAGAGTCGTCAGAAGAGTTATCACGACAAGAGGAGGAAGTCACTTGAGTTTCAAGAGGGAGATCATGTGTTTCTTCGTGTTACTCCGATAACTGGGGTTGGTCGAGCTTTGAAGTCGAAGAAGTTGACACCTCGATTTATTGGTCCTTATCAGATTTTGGAGAGGATAGGAGAGGCAGCCTATCGTATCGCTTACCGCCGTCACTTGCGAATTTGCATGAGGTTTTTCATGTGTCTCAGTTGAGGAAGTACATTCCTGATCCGTCGCATGTGGTCCAAGTAGATGATGTACAGGTGAGAGATAACCTGACTGTTGAAACATCACCTATGAGGATCGAGGATCGAGAGTTGAAGCAGTTGCGGGGTAAAGAGATTGCTTTGGTAAAGGTAGCTTGGGGAGGACCAGCAGGTGGCAATGTAACTTGGGAACTTGAGAGTCAGATGAAGGAGTCTTATCCGGAGTTATTCGCTTGAGGTATGTTTTCGAGGACGAAAACTCTTTTAGTGGGGGAGAGTTGTAACACCCCGATAAAAATAAGATAATTATTTAATTTAAGTTAATATTATATTTATTAATTTAATTAAATAATTGGAATTTTTGGATTATTATTATTATTATTATTATTGGAATAATAATTATTGGAAAATATATAAGTTGGAAATAAGGAAAAAGAGTTCCATTTTGGTAAAAAGAGTTTTCACGTGAAAACAGAGAAGCGGCTCAAAAAGAGGAAAAGGGCAAAGAGGCAGAGCAAGAGGAAGAAGGTTGGAGAAGAGAAGAGCTTGAGGTTAAAGATTCACCGGATTAACTCAGGTAAGGGGGGTTTATCGTCGTTTAATGGGTATTATGGGTTAACATGTAATGGGTAGTGATAAACCGTTGAATTGACCCTAATTGGGATGTTGAATGCTGAAAAATTGTGTTGGATAAGTTGTGTTAAAGCTGTAATTGAATCTGTATTTGTGTGAGTTGTGATTTCCCGAACGTATAGCTTTTTACGGAATCGGAATCGGAGGTCCGGAAGTCCTCCAACGGCGGAAAATGCGGATAATTCTGCATTCTGCTTCGTGTTAGCGCAGGAACAGCTTTCTGTCTTGCGTTAACCGGTTAACCCAGGGTGTTAACCGGTTAACACTGTTAGGAATTGTGAGGTATTGCTGTTTTACTTGCGTTAACCGGTTAACCCAGGGCGTTAACCGGTTAACACTGTTGTGAGTTGTGGAAATATTGTTGTTCTGTCTGCGTTAACCGGTTAACCCAGGGCGTTAACCGGTTAACACTGTCAAGTTTTGCCAGGAAGCGTGTTCTGTCCTGCGTTAACCGGTTAACCCAGGGCGTTAACCGGTTAACACTGTTGGAAAAGTGAAAAATTAATATTTTAATGTTGTGAACATAATTGGTGATTGGCCTATATCGGTGTGTGATATAGTAGGGATTATTTCCCGTTGTTTTGAGTAGGATAGGTATTAGTAGAGTGTGCTAATACTGTGACTGAATTATTTGGCATGACATGATATAATTATGTGATAAATATGCTGATGATGTGTGAAAATATGCATAATATTGTGAATGTATATATTATGTATGTAATTGTGGATGGACTGTTTTATGGCTTAGAGTGTGAGCACATGTCCATTGTGGATTGTTGTTGATGTTGCATGCTAGGTGATTTGGCATAGCATAATGTGGCCTTTATGGTGGTAGCTAATTCCCATGGTGAGGAATTAGTGATGTTAGTCATTTTGGACTGTTGTTGATGTTTGCATGCTAGGTGATTAGCGTGCATAGCATGGCCCTTGGGGTGGTAGCTAATTCCCATGGTGAGGAATTAGTGATGTGAGTCACTAGGTCTCAAATGAGTGGGACTAGTGAGCTTGGTAGCCGTACCTGGATTTGGTCGGTGAAGTTGAACTATATGTTCACGAATAGTCGGTACCGCATGCATGGAGTCTCATTGCATAGTGTATGTATGGCGTATAATATGAATGGATGTATTCCAATATTATATGTCTGTTTTGTGTTGGTGTTGAGTATGAATTTAGATTATACGTGTGCTTTATGTTGGTGTTGAGTATGATGTTTGAGTTGATGTGCCGTTACTGAATGTGTGTTATGATTAGGGTGATGAAATGTGTTAAATTACTTAACATTGCATGATATTTTATAATGCTTATTATATCGATTGAGGAACTCACCCTTACAACTATTTTTCAGGTAACGAGCAGTGATTGAGTAGAAGCTAGTGCTTGGAGTCTAGTGTAGTCTCCTTAGTGGGTCATGCTCTGATAGATGTAACATCGGGACGGGATGTTTTACCTTGTTGAATAATTTTACATGTAATGTGTTACATGTTTTGCATGATTGATTTGATTTCTATCCGCTGCGTATTGTGAAAATGCTTTATGTTTTGAATTAATAAAAGAGCATGACAGTTATTTGGTGAATGGTGTGAAATGATTGTGTGACACCCTTAATTGCATAATTACTCTGATTGATATATTGCTATTTTAATTAAATATTTGGGGTATTTTAGAAGGGTGTTACAGTATGCCCATCTCTTGGGAATACCTGTTTCTAGCAAGGTGCCTTTTATTGGATTGGAAGAGATTCCCAGATCTTATCTTATTGCTGAAGCTCTTCACTTGAAGAAGTTTGAGATAGAGGCTCATTGGGTGAAGAAAGGAGGATTGTTTGGGTTGCCATCTGATTTCCTCATCAAGGAAGCTACTGCCTTTGCTCAAGCCGGTAGTGTGGACGCTTTTGAAGCTATCTTTGTGTTGCTCATTTATGGATTAGCTTTGTTCCCTAACATTGACGGTGTTGTTGATGTTAACGCCATTAGAGTTTTCTTGATTGGGAATCATGTGCCTACTTTTTTGAGTGATATGTACTTCTCTTTGCATCTAAGTAATTCTATGGATGGTGGAACTATTGTCTGTTGTATTCCTCTTCTGTACAAGAGGTTTATTTCGCACTTGCCTCAGACACCTGCTTTTGTGGAGAACAAACAATGTCTACGGTGGTCTCAGAGACTTATGTCTCTCACTAATGATGATATAGTTTGGTATGATCCTTCTTTGAGTAGTTTGGAGATTATTGATTATTGTGGTGATAAAACTTCTGATAAAACTTCATCAGCCTCTCAAACCAACCCTCCTCAAGCGGCGAAACCCAACTTCCACTCCGCCTTCGCCATCAACAACGTCAAAACCATAATCCCGGTGACGTTGGAAAATGATTCTAATCTCTACCTCTCATGGTCTTCCCTCTTCAAGGTGCAAGCACGTGTTCACAACGTACTTGATCACATCATCCCGTCATCGGATGCACAGGCCATATAAGCATCAGCAAACCTTAAGACTAACGATTCTGAACTTTGGAATCGGCTTGATGTGATGGTACTGTAATGGATGTACGCAACCGTCTCGCAGGATATTCTCCAATCAATCCTCGCCGTTGATGACATTGCCGAAGAATGTTGGAAGCACATCACCGCCATGTTTCATGATAACAAGCATTCACGTGTTTTACAATTAGAAAATCAATTCATTAACACAAACCTGGAAGGTTTTCCATCGACAAAAGCATATTACAACCGCCTCAAAACTCTATCTGATCAACTCGCCAACGTCGACTCTCTGGTCACTAACACACGACTGGTGCTTAAAATGATATTCAATCTCACTAATGCATACGTTGGGTTTATCACCTATATACAGCAACACGATCCTCTCCCCACATTCGCCACATCACGATCACGACTGGAACTCGGGGAATCAACTATGTTGCAGTATGCTGCTCGCGAATCACACGCCTTGTCTATTTCGGCCACTCTCATGGCCAAAGCTCCGGCCACCGAACCTGCATCCAAACCGTCATCCTATGCTTCAAACTCCCAACTATCTCCATCAACATATCACGGTCATAGAGGAAAGAAACTGAATCGTGGCGGTCGAAATTTCGGAAGAGGAAATTACGGGCAACAACAACAACAACAGTGACAGTCATGGAATTACCCACCTTGGCAACAATGAGGTCCTTGGAATTACCCACCTTTCCCTTACCCAACCTCAAATTGGAATAGACCAAATAATGGTCCTAAGCCCCAACAAAATGGAATTCTTGGGCCCAAACCTCAGTAGGTTGCTTTCAATGTTAATACTACCAACCCTACTAACATTGAAAGTGCTTTCAGCACCCACAATCTTGCTCAGCCAGACCCCTCTTGGTACATGGACACCGGAGCCACCTCTCACATGACATCCTCGCAAGGTAATCTCTCGTCTTATTTTAAATTGAGAAAAATAGTAAAATCATTGTCGGAAATGGTCATTATGTTCCAATTTATGGTCTCGGTAGTACACATCTAGATAACCCTCACCCACATCTTATCCTAAACAATGTGCTTCACGCTCCAAATCTAATTAAAAACTTAGTGTCGGTTCATAAATTTACTACAGATAACAATGTTTCAATCGAATTTGACCTGTTTGGTTTTTATGCGAAGGACTTTCAGACGGGGATGCCTATCATGAGATGTGAAAGCCAAGGTGACTTTACCCCATTACCAACCACATGACCAAAAATAAAGCCAAGCATCTATCCACCTTTTGCAGCTTTGTCACCATCTATTTGGCATATTCGTCTAGGACATCCGGGCGAACATGTTTTGTCTTTTCTTCGCAAAAATAAGTTGGTCGAATGTAATAACTCCAGTAAATTACATTCACATTTTTGTAATTCATGTCCTCTTGGTAAACACATCAAATTGCATTTCACTAATTCCCTTAATAATAACGTGTTGCCATTTGGTATTCTACATAGTGATGTATGGACATCTCCCATTTTAAGCTCAACAGGTCACAAATATTATTTTTTATTCCTGGATAACTATTCAAAAAATTTGTGGACATTCCCTATTTCACAAAAATATCAAGTTTATCCTATTTTCCAAAAGCTAAGATCTTACATTAAAACACAATTTCAACGAAAAATTAAAACAATTCAATGTGATAATGGTGGCGAATACATGTCTAACAATTTTTGAAAAATGTGTGAACTTAATGGCATATCTTTTCGTTACTCTTGTCCTTACACCTCCTCTCAAAATGGTAAAGCTGAGCGAAAAATAAGATCCATTAATAACATTATTCGAACTGTATTAATTCATGCATCTCTACCTCCTTCATTTTGGCATTATGCTCTAGAAATGGCCACCTATATTTCTAACATTTTGCCAAGTAAATCAATTAATTTCCAGTCACCTCTCTACATGTTATATAATAAAAACCCGTCATACTCTCATCTACGTGTTTTTGGTTGTCTATGCTTTCCTCTATTCCCCTCAAATACCATCCACAAACTTCAACCTCGCTCCACACCATGTGCCTTTCTTGGGTATCCGTCCAATCATCGTGGTTATAAGTGTCTCGATATGACAACAAATAAAATAATCATTTGCCGTCATGTTTTGTTTGATGAGTCCACCTTTCCCTATGCAAAGTTGTGCACCCCTCAATCTACTATCTACACGTTTCTCGATAATGACTTATCCCCTTATCTCATCAACCATATCATGACCCAAGTCCAAAAAAATTCATCAGTCCCTCCTTCAAAACCAAACATCTCCCCAAACATGGCCCACACCACACCTTTACCAAATACACTCCCTCAAATAATACGGCCCACTACTCCCTCAAACCGGCCCCAATCAAATTCAACCCCTACTCTAAACTCATCACTCCCCTCCCCACATTCAAATCATACCTTGCAAAATAATCTTCCCCCTATCTATCAACCTACCACCCAAGCCAACATAAAACCCATCACTGGGAGTTAACATGACATTTTTAAACCTAACAAAAAATACTACAGTTTACTCACTCATGTCACAAAATCCCCCCTCCCTAGGAATCCAGTGTCTGCACTTAAGGACCCTAATTGGGAAAATGGCTATGCATGATGAATATAATGCTTTAATTAAAAATTAGACGTGGGATTTAGTACCACAACCGCCTGATGTTAATGTTATTAAATCTATGTGGATTTTTAGATATAAAGAAAAATCTGACGATTCCTTTGAGAGGCATAAAGTCCGACTTGTAGGTGATGGTGCAGGTCGACAGGTTGGCATTGATTGTGGAGAAACTTTTAGCCCATTTGTCAAACCGGCTACCATTCGCACTATTCTCAGTCTTGCTCTTTCTAAATCTTGGCACATTCATCAATTAGATGTCAATAATGCATTCCTCCATGGTGAACTCAATGAAACAATTTACATGTATCAACCATTAGGATTCATAGATTCCAAACATCTTGATCATGTGTGTCGTCTCCGAAAATAATATATGGGCTCAAACAAGCCCCTAGGGCTTGGTACAAGAGGTTTGCCGACTATACTTCATCGATTGGGTTTTACCAAAGCAAGTGTGATCACTCTCTATTCATCTACAAGAAAGACTCTCATTTATCCTACCTTTTATTGTATGTAGATGATATCATCCTCACCACCTCCTCTGATGCTTTGCGATAATCCATCATCTCTCTCCTCAACTCCGAGTTTGCTAAGAAAGACTTAGGACATCTCAATTACTTCCTGGGTATTGTCGTCACTCTCCATAAGCATGGTTTATTCCTCACGCGGAAGAAATATGTCGAAGACATCCTCTCACGAGTCGACATGTCTTCATGGAAAACTTGTCCAACTCCAGTTTATACAAAACCCAAGATGAGTGTTGCACATAGTGTCCCGTATGAGGATCCGTCTCTCTACCGTAGTCTTGCAGGTGCCCTCCAGTATCTTACCTTCACATGACCTGATATCTCATATGCGGTTCAATAAATCTGTCTCTTTATGCATAATCCGATGGACACCCACATGCATGCTCTCAGCGGGATATTACGCTACATTCTGGGCACAAAACACTATGGTTTACATCTCTATCCCTCATCTACTACTTTATTACTATCTTATACAGATGCAGATTGGGGAGGATGTCCTGACACTAGACGTTCAACTTCCGGCTACTGCGTGTATCTTGGAGATAATCTACTTTATTGGTCGTCTAAACGAAAGCCCACACTCTCACGCTCTTGTGATGAAGCAGAATACCGTGGAGTTGCCAATGTGGTATCTGAATCCTGCTGGTTACGAAACCTTCTGCTTGAGTTACAATGCCCTATTCATCAAGCCACCATGGTGTACTGTAACAATGTTAGTGTCATCTACCTCTCAGGTAACCCAGTTCAGCATCAATGAACGAAACACATTGAGATGGACATTCATTTCGTTCGTGAAAAGGTCGTTCGGGGTCAAGTCAGGGTTCTCCACATCCCCTCGAAACATCAAATCGCATATATTTTTACCAAAGGTCTTCCTCTCATACTTTTTCAAGACTTCAGAGACAGCCTCATCGTCCGTCCACCTCCCGCTTCAACTGCGGAGGAGTATTAGAATATCTCTATAATTAGTATAATTATTAGGATATCTCTATAATTGGTATACATCATAATTGTATATTATTAGCTTCCAAATATAGACATTGTCATACTTGTATATAATGAGTATTCTTATCAATGAAAAGGCAGGGATTCAATTACTTACAGAGTGATGAGTTGTCTGGTCTTGTTGCTAAGAATATTCTCATGCTTAAGTAATGTAAAATAGGCATCTTGCAAAATTTGAAGTGTTGCAATAATTTTTGTTCAAGTTTTTTAATTCTTTTTTCTTTTCATCTCAAGAATTTTCGCCATTTGAAAAAGTCATTTTTGAGATAATTTTTTTAATCTTTTAGAATATTATCAAAAGTATTTTTATAGTTATGTAAATATAACATGAGGTAAAAAGATTTACATATTTTGTGTATGAACTTTTCATTAAACAAACATATGCTTCTACATCTTCACTTTCAAAATTTGAATTTTGAGAGTCATCTCATCTCATCTCATGTGGTCAATATTGATTTCATTTTTAAAGGACATCATTTTGATATCTTTATGTTCATAGGATATTCTATTTTGAAATGCCACACTTTATTGTAACTATGACAATATGTCTCCCTTTTTCGATTTTCGTTTTGAATGATTTATGATACTAATTTCTTTTTGTGATCATTTGTTGATTTTTTTTAGATATTAAAGCTAATTCTTATTCATCCTCTAAGTGAAAGGATCAATGACTTCCTGTATGTGTGAGATATTGAATCAAACTTTAATACGGTCGAAGGATAGTTTCTTGGTTCGACAATTTGACAGGACCTTAGCATGTCGTCGAAGTCTGTTCACATGTTGTAGTCGAAGTATGCTAGGATTGTTAGCATGTCGAGTTTGGTCTGTTTGTTATGCTCAATTGTTTAAGTTAGTTTGTTCTCTAAGTTAACTTGTGTAATGAGCTTGTGTGTAAAAGTCCATTAGTTTAGTATGTTAGTTTTCTTATAAATAACATTCTAGTCTCTCATCATTGTACAATGCAAATCCTAATTAAGGTGAGAGAAATTATTTGCTATTCTGTAACACTTGTAATCTTATTTCAAAGAGAAAGTAAAAAATAGAAGTTTATAACATATTTCATTATGTTCTTATTATTTTCTTCTTTTCTATCCTTGTAGGTTTCTTACCGATCAAGAAATCAATTATACTTTGTAATTCTGGTATCGTTTTCACAATAAATTGATGCGGTGAGCATGGAGAAGATGTTGTCAACAAAGTATGAGATTGAAAAGTTCAACAAAGTATGAGATTGAAAAGTTCACCTGAGTGAACGATTTCGGTTTGTGAAGCTTGAAGATGAAAGTCCTACTGGTTCAGCAGGGTTGTTTAGAAAGGTAGTTTGTTCCCTTAATGTTATAGAGTTTGTTCCAAAGTGGATATTTGTGAGATATTGGATCGAACTCTGGTATGATCGAAGGGTAGGTTCTTGGTTCGACAATCCGACAGGACCTTAGCATGTCGTCAAAGTCTGTTCACTTGTTGTAGTCGAAGTATGTTAGGATTGTTAGCATTTCGAATTGGACTTGTTTGTTATGCTCAATTGTTTAAGTTAGTTTATTCTCTAAGTTAATGTAGCGGGAAATTCATGATCATTAAGCTATTGACAAACTAAAGATCAATTAACAAGAGTCACCACCGCACTTTTATTGTTTCCAAGGAAAAAGGGAAAAGTATGAACAAAACCCAAATAGTCAGAAGTTTTCAAATAAAAACTAATAAAAATCAGAGATCACGGGTAAGGGGGTTAGTTACACAGAGGGAAGGTGTTAGCACCCAAAGTGTCCTAGGTACTCCTAGGGAGCCCGTTTTATGTGCATATGTATTTTGTACAAAGTGATGTTTACAAACAAATAGAATGGTGGGATGAGAAAAGAATTCATTAATTATATTTTGTGTTTGACAAGACCTTCGGTCTTGTGCCTACGTACCAACATAAAAATGAGGGATCAAAACCTCGTAGTTCGTGATACAAATTTCAAAATGAGTTCATTGCTTTTAAACAAAATTTAAGTTTGAAAGGCACAAAGCCTAAAATGATTTGAATGAGTTAGTTCTTTTTTGGCTTTTTGAAAGTTTATTTACAAGTTTGATTTAAGAAAATAAGTTTGAAAATGCAATGACATAAGGCCAAAGTTTCTATCTTTTGCAAAAGTGGTCAATGTTTAGAACAAAAATAGTTCACACAAAGAAGGTTTTGAAAATGGAGGGAGAGATTTTGAAATTAAAGAAATAGGGAGAAGATGAAGAGACTACCCTATGCACAAAATTTTAAAAGTTTAGAGTTGAAAAGATCTGACCAAATGGATAGCAATCCAATACACAAAAATGTCAATAGAAACCCAGAATTCCCTTGGACTTTTAGAATCAAGCAACACACAAATGCACCATTATATTATCTTGAAGAGCAAAGGCATCAAATAAAGATGGTCTCATCCAAGCTTATCCATTCCATGATCTTCTTCAAGAATAGCACATGTAACAGATGAATTCCACAAGTCACAGGTTCAAAATAACAGTTTCATAAAGATCATGTTGCAGATGAACTAAGAGAGATCTTGAATGATGTATCAGATGAATTTCAAATTGCAAGCACTTGGTTCTTCACAAATTGGCATTGGCCAAGTCCTTTAGCTTAGGGAGGTTGCCTAGATTCTAAGTCCATTTGTCCAAGATCAAGCCAACAATCCACTTAAAAGTTTTTTTTATGGTTTTTGTGATTATTATGTACATTAATGGTCAAAGACCAAACAAACAAGCAAAGTATATACAAACAAAATATATCACACAATATGGTCCAAATGGACAAAGTGAAAATTGCATTAACATAAACAATTAGAATAATATGTACAATGGAAAATGAAATAAAGTGCTAAAAGTAAATTGAATTAAGATAAAGAACTTGAAATTAAAAGTCAATAGTTATTAAGTTAGAGGTTAGTTTTGCTTTGCTTTTGCTTTCTTAAGACATTCTTTGGAGAACACTCAATCCACTTATCACAAGCATGGATCCTTGAACCAAAACATCTTCCAAAGGAAGGAAAGAAGGCCAAGTTTACACACAATACCATGAAAGATGGTGTAGCACCTCAAATTTGCCCTCCCCATTCATGCACTCATTTCATTTTTTAGGACATTTATCATTCCATATTGCATTGCACCTTGGCAGTTAGAACTGGAATCAAGAGAATCCTTTGTGCATAAGAGCAAGTCTTTCCTTGAGATGAAGACCACATGATTATTCTAAAGAGCTTATATGAGCTAGGGTTCATTTTGAAGCAGTTTTACCAAGTGGTAGAAGCCCAAATTCATCAGTGCACTTCCAGGTCATCTGAGGACCATAAAAGTCAACTGTGCAGTCAACTGAGGGCTTTGAGTTGGGGAAGTGAGTGGAAGCATCTCATTCATGTTCAAAAGAGGCCTATTCATCATGTCAAGCATCTATCTTGATGATTTTGAAGTCAAATCAAAAGTTTCCAAAAATGGAAAGTGACATGTAATTTCAAGTTTCCAAAAATGGCAAGTTTTTGGTTCACATTCAACTTAACTTTCCAACATCAAATAAGCTTCAAATGAATTTTTGGTCAACATGAAAGTTGAATATATTTCTCTCCCATTTTCAAAAAATCCAAGATCATGAGCATCCGATGAGTGGTTAAGAAGTTATGGTCAAATGATTGCAAAGTGTGCATGGAAGTTCAACATGCCATAACTTTTGATTCAAAACTCCAAATTGAGCCACTCTTTTTGCAAAATGCTTGTCATGACCAATATTTTTCAAATCATCCATTGCCTTGCATGAAAGAGGATCACATGACCACTTGTTCATTCAAGTGCATTTTGGAGGGAAAATGCATAATTTGAAATTGGTTGATCACATGAGCCAAATACCAATCCTATCATGTTCATGAGCTGATTTTAAGTGGAGTTGAACCCTAATATGGCACTGTTCATGTGCACTTTAACCATGCAAGGGTGCATTTACCAATTTTGCATTACACCTCATCTTTCCCTAATTACAATTAACCAAGGCAAATTGGGATTAGCATGGTGATTAACATATGATATAAAAGCCTAATCCTAACTGAATTGGATCAGAATCACAATTTCAGATCTCAAATTCAAGTTTCCCTCTCAATTTTCTCTCTCATCAAAACTGAAATTTCTTCACACAAACACAAGATTTCTTTGTAGATTCATGATCATGGAAGAGTTTTGAGCAGGATTCATCATCTGGTTTGAGGAATTTGATCAAGATTCGAGCTCTACAAGTGCAAGTTCATGAAGTTGGTTTTCTGAAATTAAGCAAGATTCAAGCTATTTCCATTGCCAATTCTTCCACAAAGCTTCAAGGCACGCATAAAGAAGTGAATCTGGAGCTCCATAGCAGCTGAGGACACTGTTTCATCACACTGCACTTCAAGAAGGTTGGAATTCGATTACCTCTTTTCTCCATTTTATTGCCATAAATGTGTAGAGCTTGTTGTGTTGAGGATTCTGATATAAATATCTTTGAATTTGGTCAAGAAATGAGTTAGATATGATGATTTGAATTTTTGATGTTCAAGATGTTTTTGATCGATCCGTTTGATTCGTTAGGAGTTAGATGAAATAATTGTGATATTCTTACTCCTGGTAACAAGACCTTTCGATCCATGTATGATATGCGCAATTCTGGAAAATTTGTTCATCGCCGTCGCCGGAAAACCATCGGAGAAGACGGCCGGAATCACTATTCCGGACGTCTGGTTCGTCTCTCTAAGGTTTGCCTTAGCCGCGCCTTGAACCTTGCTGTCCTGCGTTCGATACTCTTGCCATGCGTTTTTTTTAATTCCAGTTGTTTTCTCCTGTTGGAACGCTGCGTTTTGGTTAGCGCCATTGACCACACAAACCACAGTTCGATCCTTCGCTTGGTTGTTTTTCTTATTCCATTTTGTTTGAGCGCTTCATGGATCTCACAAACCTTGGTTCGATTCTCAGCGCATGCATTTTTATTCCATTTTTACTGAGCGCTTATTTGACCTCATGCACCTGTGTTCGAACCTAGCATTTGCATCTTCTAATTCCAATTGATTTTCATTTCTGAGTGCGCTTTTGACCTGATGCGCCTGGGTTCAATCCTTACCTATTGCATTTTTCTGAATTACATTCACATTTCATTTTTTTTACATGATTTTCATTTTTATTTCATTTTTGTTCATCAACTTGCAAAAATCATAAAAAATAGAATACATGTCCAATTTAATTCAAACTTTTTTCCACATGTTTGTTTTAATGTCTATTATTTTTTTATGTTAATTTCCTGATTTTTGTATTTCTGGATTTTTAAATGTGCTTGTGTGTTTGAACATGATGCCAAAATGACATGTTATGCTAATTGTTTTGTGGAATGCTCATCCTTAATCCAATTGCCTTGCAATTTGACATGCTTAATCCTAACATGTGACATGACTTTTGAGCTTTTGTTTGGCATTTTTATCATATTCCATCTCTGTTTTGGACACATGAATATATGGTGTGACAATTTGTGTCACATATTGGATGTTGCTTTTATACATTTTCATTCATATACCATTTGTTTGCTTCTGGACTTAAATTTTGGCATGATGCTTGTCCATAACATGTTAAGTGCACATAAAAAAATTCATGATCATTGGATTCATATCTGTTTTAATGTGGATTTTCTACTCTTGATATCCAAATGTGATCACATTGTTTGCCTTTGCCTTATCTTGATTAATTGATGGCTTTGCTTAATGATTTGGCTTTGGTCCTTTTGAGGCTTTCTTCTCGTTTGATTGAATGTGCTTCATATGAAGTGTTGACTTCTGTTTTGGTCATTTGACTTGCCTTTGACCCTAGTCTTTGTACTAGTGGTTTGTACTCACCAATTGTGTTTGTGTTTCAGGTATTTAGCATTAATGATTGGTGTGGCCTCATCATTTGAGATGCCATTTGCTTTGTTTACTAACCTTTGTTGTGTTGTAGGTCCCTTGATGTGATGAACTCACTTGAGTGATTGCATTTGAGACTTGCATTGTGTAAAACTGTTGGATGTTCCACTGTTGTCTGTTTGGTTTTCTGAATGCAATATTGACTGTTTGGCTTTTGTACAGGTACATTAGTCGCTTTTAGCTCTTGCTTGAGCTTTGCTTTGGTTTGTGGTTGATATACCACCTAGGTAACCACTCTCTCACTCCATGTAGTCTGGAAGTCCTGTCGCCTTTTTGGCAGGCATTTGGCTGAAGTCCTCCTTAAGAGGCAATGACTGTGTTTGTTTATATTTGTGCTAAAGACCTCCTTGTCGAGGCATGTTACTTGTTAAGTCCTCCTAAGTGAAGAGGCAATTGACAGATAGAAGGGATTAGCAATCAATCCCCTGTTAATCGTTGAGTCGTTCATTATGCTCGCACTACGTGCTGATGCTCTTGAACATAACCCAAGATCTTTGTATAGAGTCAGTCAAGTGGAATAGGGTCCCTCATTCTAGATCCCCACGCTTTCTTTGATTTGAGCTCACCCAGGCCAGGGTTAAGAGCATGAGGTCTCATCCTCATTACCTTTCATCAGCTTCACCCTAACTCTCAATGTTAGTGGTTAAGAGCTTCAGAACACCCCTACAGTTTTGGCTTGTTTGTCGAGGTTGATATGACCCCTCTTGACTAAAGCCCAACCTTTGTTTGAGCCTCTTGTTTGCATATAGAGTGTGATGCTTGATTGCTTGTTTGCTTACTTGTGAATCTGTCATGTGTTTGCTTTTCATGTATGTTGGTTTATTTGCTGTTTAGATCGACTTGCTTCCTGTGCGAGTTAGGTTCTGATTAGAGACCTCAACTTAGGGATCGTTTGCATGACAACTTTTAGGCTCGAGTCGTAGTCTCCCTATTAGTCTGTTATCTCCCTAGTCTCTGGTTAGGAGAGAGTTTCTCCCCTATTAAGGGGAACTACGTCGCCCTGATTCTCATACCAGATGAGATACGTAGGCAGGAGATCGAGCGAGACCTCTCCGGGCACCCTTTTGTTTTTTTGAGTGTTGTTAGGAGTCGGATGTAAGACCATTGATTGACTATCTGTTTCCTGTTTCCTATTTTGTTTTGTGGAGTTGGATATAAGACCATAGAGTGGCATTCCGTTTCGTTTTATTGTTCAGGAGTTAGATGTAAGTCCAGCCGTTGGCATTCTGTTTCCTGTTTGTTGTGTGGAGTTGGATGTAAGTCCATTCATTGGCATTCTGTTTCCAATTTTTGTTGTTCTCTTATGAGACCTGCTTATAGTCTCCACATAGGATTGCTAGACTTCGTATAGTCTCTCGTTTGCATGTCAATTAAGGTAGCACGGTTCCTTCGTCTAGGACTTCCTTTCTTGCATGAGCATTCCTAAAACACAAACAAACTCTATCTTCTTTTAAGGACACGTTAACTCCTTCTACTACAGGTGAGTAAGTCTCCAAAGGTCGAGCATTCGGTAGATTGCGTAGTAACGTCGTTCACCTAAAAAACACAAAACAAACGGAAATAGTTTAGCCGAACTACGGCAACTCTGATTCTCATGTTCATATGAGATACGTAGGCACGAGACGCGATGTCTTGCCGAGTTTGACTGACGACTAACAATTAATCCTTGCTGGTTTTCGCCCTGTTGCGATTCTTTTCTCTCGCCCTCGTTGTGATCGAGACCTTCCTTTTCTCTTGCCCTCGTTGCAATCGAGACCCTTTTTCCCTTTTCGTGTGTGTTTGGAGTCGGATATAAGTCCATCTATTGGCATTCTGTTTCCTGTTTGCATTTGTTTGTTTGGAGTCGGATATAAGTCCATCTATTGGCATTCTGTTTCCTATTTGCGTCTGTTTGTTCGGAGTCGGATGTAAGTCCAGTTATTGGCATTCCGTTTCTTGTTGTGTGTTTCTTGTGACGTCTCAGCGTCTCTTTTCAGTGTTTTGTTTCAGCGTGCGTTAGTCGAGCTACGAGTGCTCTGATTCTTTCTCTGGTTAGAGAAGATACGTATGCATAGGATGCGATGTCCTAGCGAGCATGTTTCCCATTCCCTGAACTACATCGACTCTGATGTTTGTTTCTGACAAACTACGTAGGCCTAGGATGCGACATCCTGTCGAATCCCTTTCATCCGTCTTCTTTCGCCTGTGGTTCATTCCAGTTTGTGCAGTCTTTGAGCAGTTTATCAGCAACCTTTTCCTATTCTTTTGAGCGTGGATCCCGTCGAGTACGACGGACGTGAGGGGTGCTAATACCTTCCCCTTGCGTAACCGACTCCCGTACCTTGCAATCTCTGGTCGTAAGACCATTCCTTTCCCTTTTTCAGGTTTACTTCGAGCGTTTCCTTTCCCTCCTTTGGGATAAATAACGCACGGTGGCGGCTCTGTGTTTTTCCCGCCGGTTGTTTTTCGCGATGCGACAGCTGGCGACTCTGCTGGGGATATAGAAGTTGACCTCTTGCTGGTCCATCTTCCCTAAGCGAGTCAATCCTAGCGCTCTTTCGGATAGTTTTGGTTGCTTTTGCTGTTTTAGTTATTGCATTTGTGATTGTTGTACCTTGATTGTATATATTTGCATATATGTTTGCATGCATCATATTATCATTGCGTCGGACTCTGTACAGGTTGGTTCCTCTGATTTGGGGTGGGAGTCACAAGAGGTAAAAGTCCCAATACACAGGCTATGAGTGAACTTTAGGACACCTAGGAATAGAGTGATTCATGGGAAGCGGGTGGTATGGCGCCACTTAGCGGAACATGGTATCACGAGCAGTTCAGATCTTGATGGGGTATTATCGTTGCATACACCTGGTGTGCATATGATGATATTCTTGAAAGGATTGTTTATCCTGCGTTTCTCTTGACCTTACCCTGGCCTAGATTACACCCGTGAGTGGGGAGGGAATGACCATTTACAGGTACTGATGGTGACTTGTTCTGTTGGTGACTCTGTGATGGTGACTAATGGGGAACAAACCACCAACGGACACCTCGACTGGGGAAACAGCAGCCTTCCGACTTGCTGCCCGTGGTATTTATCACCGGGTTCTGTTTATTTCGGATCCCCGGGTTGAATTAGAAGGTGCTGGTTCAGAGGATCTTGGTGTTATCCGCTCAGTGATTGTCTGGTGATGATGGTGATGTATCCTCCGGTTCCGTTTATTTCGGAACTCCCAAGTTGGGTTTGTGGTTACTCGGTCCCTCAGATGGTTGTGATCAGTCCAGAGACCGGAACTTCCGTGTAGTTGATGTTCATATGACTTGGAGGATGGCATTGTGACTTGCATTCATGCATCTGCATCGTCCCCATTTTGCATTCATCCGTATCTAACTCATGTCTATCCATACTCAGGGTACATTCTCGATTGAGATTCTGGTTGAGAGACATCCTGATGTCAGAATGTTGTTGTCAAATTATTATCCGTCTCGATGAAGCCAGAATCGAAGGACAGAATGTTCCTCATACGGATAGACATTGCATTCATGTGTGAGTCATATTAACTTGTCTTCTGTTTTGTAGATGTCAGTTTCCAACCCGTTTGATTGACCTAGGAATCATTGCTCGCACACGTAGAATCATTCCTTTGCACGTAGCTCGTCCGCACAGATACCCTACCAGACGCAACAAACCCAGACTGATGGATCCACTCAGCGCTGACATTCTTGAGCTGAAAGAGAAGATGAGTGAGTTAATCAACGCCAAGCAAGGGTTCGCCCTGGGGCAGCAGGCAATCGCCGAGAATGGAGAAGCCCCAGGTTGGGGAAGAATGATAGATGTTGCGGTGAAAGGAAGACAGGTTTGGGGTTGGTTATTAGCCGGGTCGAGGCTCGTCTGGACAAAATAAAGGACGTCGTCAATCGTTCATGTTCACCAGTGCTGGGATGCTAGATCCAAATCGCGTTTGTGCGGTGGGTGAAGAGATTGACAGTGACTGCGAGCTCGAATCGTGGATAAAACCGTGTACCAGGGATGGAGATCCAGAACTGGAAGGCCTAAAAGATCATCACTGTCACTCTACGTAAAGAGTAATATTTCTGTTTTTCAATTATGTCTGCATGAAAGCCATATGTTTTGCCCGAAACGTAATGGTCCATTGTAAGGGCAGCCTCTTGTGTTTCATTTTGCAACATTTACATCAGTAATAAATGGATGTTTTTCACATTAAAAGCGGTGTTCCCTGTTTTTCATTTATTTTTACAGTTTAAAAATAATAAAAATGGCAATGTTTGTTTTCATTTTCCTTCCTTTTGATTGGTCTCGTCCCGACTCCAAAGCAATGCATGAATCAACATTCATGCAAATGCGATCATTCTCCGGATCTCATTGATAACAATCCTGTTACACCCTCATATGACTTCGACAATCCGATCTATCATGCCGAAGAAGGCGAAGACGATTGTGAACTGTCGGGAGAATTAGCCAGGTTGTTGAAACAAGAGGAGAAGGTGATTCAGCCGCACGAAGAGCGAGTTGAGATTGTTAATCCAGGCACCGAGGAGGTCAGAAAGGAAGTAAAGGTTGGGGCCGCTTTGGAGGTAAGTGTCGAGAGCCGAAGAAGGATGGAATGGTGAGGATGTGTGTGGACGCTCGGGAGTTGAACAGAGTTAGGCCGAAAGATGATTTCCCATTACCTCACATCGATGTGTTGGTAGATAATACAGCTCAATTCTCGGTGTTTTCCTTCATGGATGGTTTTTCGGGCTGTAATCAAATTAAGATGTCGCCATATGATATGGAGAAAACAACGTTCATCATACCGTGGGGCACTTTTCGTTATAAGGTGATGCCATTCGGTCTCAAGAGCGACGGTGCTATGTATCAGAGAGTTATGGTGACTTTGTTTCATGATATGATTCATCATGAAATCGAATGCTATGTTGATGACATGATAGCAAAGTCCCAAACAGAAGAGGGGCATCTGGTAGGTCTGGCCAAGTTGTTTGACCGATTGAGACAACTCAAGCTGAGGTTGAATCCGAACAAGTGCACTTTCGGAGTGCGGTCCGGTAAGTTGCTGGGGCTTATTGAGAGTGAAAGAGGAATCGAGGTCGATCCTGCTAAAGTAAAAAGCAATACAAGAAATGCCTGAACTGAGAACAGAAAAAGAGGTTCGTGGTTTCTTAGGTAGATTGAACTACATTTCACGGTTCATATCTCATCTAACAGCCACGTGTGAACCCATGTTCAAGCTGTTAAGAAAAGATCAAACGGTCAGGTGGAATAATGATTGCCAAGCGGCATTTGAAAAGATAAAAGAATGTTTGCAGGAGCCTCTGATTCTGATGCCTCCTGTGGAGGGACGACCGTTAATTCTGTACTTGACAGCCCTCGAGGGGTCTATGGGGTGTGTACTGGGGCAGTATGACGAGTCTGGTCGAAAAGAGCATGCAATCTACTACCTTAGCAAAAAGTTTACCGACTGTGAAACAAAATATTCACTGCTCGAGAAAACTTGTTGTGCTTTGGCATGGGCTGCTCGCCGACTGAGACAGTACATGCTGGTTCATACCATTTTGTGGATTTCCAAGATGGATCTGATCAAGTATATATTTGAGAAGCCAGCATTGACCGGACGGGTTGCGAGATGGCAAATGATTTTGACTGAATACGATATCCAATACACCTCTCGAAAAGCAATAAAGGGGAGTGTATTGTCTGATTACCTCGCCCAGCAACCCATTGAGGATTATCAACCGATGAAGTTTGAGTTCCCTGATGAGAACATCAGGTTTCTCAAATCGAAAGATTGTGAGGAACCTATCCCGGAGAAGGGGCCTGACCCTGAATCCGAATGGATTCTGATGTTTGATGGGGCCGTTAATGTGAATGGTCGTGACCTATAAGGATTGGCATGAGATGTTGCCGTTCGCATTGCACGGGTATCAAACCTTGGTGCGTACGTCTACTGGGGCAACGCCTTTCTCGCTTGTGTATGGGATGGAAGTCGGGCTACCGGTCGAGGTTCAGATTCCGTCATTGAGAGTCCTGATGGATGTGAAATTGAAAGAGTCTGAATGGGTAAGGACTCGGTATGAAGAGTTGAGCCTAATTGAGGAAAAAGGGCTGGCAGCCATTTGTCATGGGCAGTTGTGCCAGCAGCGAATGAAGCGTGCTTTGACCGAAAGGTACAACCTCGTGTGTATCACGTAGGAGATATGGTGTTGAAAAGGATCCTTCCTCCTCAGAACGATCGTCGGGGCAAGTGGACACCCAATTATGAAGGTCCATTCGTGGTCAAGAAGGTTTTCTCTGGCGGAGCCTTGTTGCTGACGACCATGGATGGCGAGGATTTTCCATCCCCTGTGAATGCGGACGCAGTTAAAAGATACTTCGTATAAGAGACCCGCTGGACGAAAAGAATAAAATAGTCCAGGCAAAAATGGGCATCCCGGTGAACCAAAAAAAATGAAAAAGGGTTCGGGCAAAAATTAGGGATAAAAAGGAAAAAACTGTACACCCGGCAAGCCGAAAACCCCACAAGGGCGGCTTGGGCAAAAAAGGGTATCCCGGTGGACTGAAAACCCGAAAGGGCGGTCCAGGCAAAAGAGGGACTGAAACGAACAACTGCGTCCAGCATGATCGTTTGTACTTTGGTTATGACACCTGGATAATCCCCGGCAGAGATCGGTCGGAAGCGTCTTGTTCAGAAGGCAGAAAGCGCGGAGAGTCTTGAGGACATATGGCGTGTAACCGAGTTGGAACTCGATGAGATCACGGGTTCACATTGCCATTAGGATAGATTTTCCTTTTATGCGTAATTACCTCTTTTTAGGGATTGCTTCCTGTGAATTGCTCAGTTATGAGCCACCTTTTTCAATCAATAAATGCATATTCAGTCAAATAATTTTGTTTTTGTTTTCATTACCGCTTTGATTGCAAAAACATCCGTTTATTTTGATAAAAATCTTTGCATTTTGAAACATGGAGATCCCTTCCGATGCATGTTTATAAGGTTGAAAACGTGAAATCTTATTCGGAAGTCTGAGTGACCTAAGTGTTGAAATTTTGGCACGCCTGGGGCACGTTTTATCTAACGATCTCTTTTGCAGGTGCTGTTGGTTATTTTCACTCACTTGCAGGTTGTGATATGGAGCCTTTTGACAAAAGAATTCTTTTGAAGTCCAATCAGGGACGAGGAATAGAGGAACAGTGAAAAGACGGCGAAAGAAGGGCGACGATCCTAGAGGGTAATCAAGAAGACTCTGAAGGGCGACGATCCTAGAGGGTAATCAAGAAGACTCTTCAAAGCCTGAGGATTAGAGAGTTGGCCCAGATCTGAGGAGATCGATTGTCTCGAAGTAGAGAAAAGCCGAGAATACAAGGTGATGAATCAGAAGAGACCAGATGAGTCTGGGAGCCCTAAAAAGTGAAAAATTTACACTGTGATTAAATGGTGAATGCCGGTGTTCGACGAGTCGACAGGTGTTCCATGTCAAAATTTCGTACCTCCTTAGTGGTTTGAGATTGTTATCTCCCCAGCAGATTCAAGATCAGTGTTTCCTCGGCAGCCAGGCCTGAGGTTGGTTATCTCCCCTAGCAGGTTTGAGATTGTTATCTCCCCAGCGGGTTCGAGATCGGTGTTTCCTCGGCAGCCAAGTTTGAAGTGTGATGTTTCCCCTAGCAGGGTTGAGAGTGTTATTTCCCTAGCAAGTCGGAAGGCTGCTGTTTCCCCAGTCGAGGTGTCCGTTGGTGGTTTGTTCCCCAACGAAGTCCCCAAGCGGACCGAGTTCAGTGGAGGTTATCCCCAATGAGGATTATCTTTTCCCCAGCAGCAGTGCTATTCCCCAGCATGGTCGAGAAGTTGGTGTTTTCCTAACAGGTGACTCCCTAGTTGAGTTGGTTTCTCTGTTGTTCCGAGAATGTCAGATCAGTAAGGCTCCTCAGTAGAATTGTTGTATCTCCCTACAGAGTTGGAAGATCGAATCAGAATCGTGTGCTCAGCAAAGTGATCATTTGCTTCCCAGCAGGAGTTTTCCTCCATTTGCATCTTGCAGGCTTGATCATATCCCCAGCGGAGGCAGATCATTTTTCAACATCTGTATGACACGTTTGCAGTTGTTGCTCTTGGCAGCATTCAGAATCGAAAAACCCCAGAGAGATTTATTTCCTCACCCGTCCGTGAAAGGAAAGCTTGATTCTCTCCCCAGTTTAGTCCCCGGCAAGTGTCTGTCTTGTTTTGACATATGTAGATGTCATCCTTGCGATACCGGTAAGTGTCGTGTTGATCACCCGTGTGTGTCCTTTCTTTTTGGTGTCGGTAAACATCATCTTTTGGTGTCGGTAAACATCATCCTTCGATGCCGGTAAACGTCGAGTTTCTCCCTAGTCATCGGTAAATGTCTGGTCGTGTGTCTTTTCTTTGGTATCGGTAAACATCATTGTTCGATGTCGGTAAACGACGAGTTTCTTCCCAGTCATCGGTAAATGTCTGGTCGTGTGTCTTTTCTTTGGTGTCGGTAAACATCATCGTTCGATGTCGGTAAACATCGAGTTTCTTCCCAATCATCGATAGATGTCTGGTCGTGGTTTCTTTCTTCCCAGTCATCGGTAAATGTCTGGTCGTGTGTCTTTTCTTTGGTGTCGGTAAACATCATCGTTCGATGTCGGTAAACATTGAGTTTCTTCCCATTCATCGGTAGATGTCTGGTCGTGGTTTCTTTCTTCCCATTCATCGGTAGATGTCTGGTCGTGGTTTCTTTCTTCCCATTCATCGGTAGATGTCTGGTCGTGGTTTCTTTCTTCCCATTCATCGGTAGATGTCTGGTCGTGGTTTCTTTCTTCCCATTCATCGGTAGATGTCTGGTCGTGGTTTCTTTCTTCCCATTCATCGGTAGATGTCTGGTCGTGGTTTCTTTCTTCCCAGTCATCGGTAGATGTCTGGTCGTGGTTTCTTTCTTCCCATTCATCGGTGGATGTCTGGTCGTGGTTTCTTTCTTCCCATTCATCGGTAGATGTCTGGTCGTGGTTTCTTTCTTCCCATTCATCGGTAGATGTCTGGTCGTGGTTTCTTTCTTCCCATTCATCGGTAGATGTCTGGTCGTGGTTTCTTTCTTCCCATTCATCAGTAGATGTCTGGTCGTGGTTCCTTTCTTCCCATGCATCGGTAGATGTCTGGTCGTGGTTTCTTTCTTCCCATTCATCGGTAGATGTCTGGTCGTGGTTTCTTTCTTCCCATTCATCGGTAGATGTCTGGTTGTGGTTTCTTTCTTCCCATTCATTGGTAGATGTCTGATCGTGGTTCATTTCTTCCCATTCATCGGTAGATGTCTGGTCGTGGTTTCTTTCTTTCCATTCATCGGTAGATGTCTGGTCGTGGTTTCTTTCTTCCCATTCATCGGTAGATGTCTGGTCGTGGTTTCTTTCTTCCCATTCATCGGTAGATGTCTGGTCGTGGTTTCTTTCTTCCCATTCATCGGTAGATGTCTGGTTGTGGTTTCTTTCTTCCCATTCATCAGTAGATGTCTGGTCGTGGTTTCTTTCTTCCCATTCATCGGTAGATGTCTGGTCGTGGTTTCTTTCTTCCCATTCATCGGTAGATGTCTGGTCGTGGTTCCTTTCTTCCCATTCATCGGTAGATGTCTGGTCGTGTATCCTTTCTTTGATAAATATCAATTCCTCAGTAGAGTCTTCAGTAAACGTCTGGTCTTGTTTCAGTCGTAAACATCTTTTTCCTCCCCATTGAAGCCGCCATCGATAAATGGCCTCTCTTTCCTTGGTTCATCGCCTACGGAGTGCAAATTCTCCGGTTCTTTTGTTATTCAATACCTGTTTACCTTGAAAGTCTGATAGCCGCTGCTTTCATCCGTTCAGGTTCATAGTTGATTGAATAGGGGCAGCTGTAGCACCTCAAATTTGCCCTCCCCATTCATGCATTCATTTCATTTTTTAGGACATTTATCATTCCATATTGCATTGCACCTTGGCAGTCAGAACTGGCATCAAGAGAATCCTTTGTGCATAAGAGCAAGTCTTTCCTTGAGATGGAGACCACATGATTATTCTAAAGAGCTTATATGAGCTAGGGTTCATTTTAAAGCAGCTTTACCAAGTGGTAGAAGCCCAAATTCATCAGTGCACTTCCAGGTCATCTGAGGAACATAAAAGTCAATTGTGCACTCAACTGAGGGCTTTGAGTTGGGGAATTGAGTGGAGGCATCTCATTCATGTTCAAAAGAGGCCTATACATCATGTCAAGCATCTATCTTGATGATTTTGAAGTCAAATCAAAAGTTTCCAAAAATGGAAAGTGACCTGTAATTTCAAGTTTCCAAAAATGGCAAGTTTTTGGTTCACATTCAACTTAACTTTCCAACATCAAAGAAGCTTCAAATTAATTTTTTGTCAACATGAAAGTTGAAGATCTTTCTCTCCCATTTTCAAAAAATCCAAGATCATGAGCATCCGATGAATGGTTAAGAAGTTATTGTCAAATGATTGCAAAGTGTGCATGGAAGTTCAACATGCCATAACTTTTGATTCAAAACTCCAAATTGAGCCACTCTTTTTGCAAAATGCTTGTCATGACCAATATTTTTCAAATCATCCATTGCCTTGCATGAAAGAGGATCACATGACCACTTGTTCATTCAAGTGAATTTTGGAGGGAAAATGCATAATTTGAAATTGGTTGATCACATGAGCCAAATACCAATCCTATCATGTTCATGAGCTGATTTTAAGTGGAATTGAACCCTAATATGGCACTGTTCACATGCACTTTAACCATGCAAGGGTGCATTTACCAATTTTGCATTACACCTCATCTTTCCCTAATTACAATTAACCAAGACAAATTGGGATTAGCATGGTGATTAACATATGATATGAAAGCCTAATCCTAACTGAATTGGATCAGAATCACAATTTCAGATCTCAAATTCAAGTTTCCCTCTCAATTTTCTCTCTCATCAAAACTGAAATTTCTTCACACAAACACAAGATTTCTTTGTGGATTCATGATCATGGAAGAGTTTTGAGCAGGATTCATCATCTGGTTTGAGGAATTTGATCAAGATTCGAGCTCCACAAGTGCAAGTTCATGAAGTTGGTTTTCTGAAATTAAGCAAGATTCAAGTTATTTCCATTGCCAATTCTTCCACAAAGCTTCAAGGCACGCATAAAGAAGTGAATCTGGAGCTCCATAGCAGTTGAGGACACTGTTTCATCATACTGCACTTCAAGAAGGTTGGAATTCGATTACCTCTTTTCTCCATTTTATTGCCATAAATGTGTAGAGCTTGTTGTGCTGAGGATTCTGATATAAATATCTTTGAATTTGGTCAAGAAATGAGTTAGATATGATGATTTGAATTTTTGATGTTCAAGATGTTTTTGATCGATCCGTTTGATTCGTTAGGAATTAGATGAAATAATTGTGATATTCTTACTCCTGGTAACAAGACCTTTCGATCCATGTATGATATGCGCAATTATGGAAAATTTGTTCATCGCCGTCGCCGGAAAACCATCGGAGAAGACGGCCGGAATCACTATTCCGACCGTCTGGTTCGTCTCTCTAGGGTTTGCCTTAGCCGCGCCTTGAACCTTGCTGTCCTGCGTTCGATACTCTTGCCATGCGTTTTTTTTAATTCCATTTGTTTTCTCCTGTTGGAACGCTGCGTTTTGGTTAGCGCCATTGACCACACAAACCACAGTTCGATCCTTCGCTTGGTTGTTTTTCTTATTCCATCTTGTTTGAGCGCTTCATGGATCTCACAAACCTTGGTTCGATTCTCAGCGCATGCATTTTTATTCCATTTTTACTGAGCGCTTATTTGACCTCATGCACCTGTGTTCGAACCTAGCATTTGCATCTTCTAATTCCAATTGATTTTCATTTCTGAGTGCGCTTTTGACCTGATGCGCCTGGGTTCAATCCTTACCTATTGCATTTTTCTGAATTACATTCACATTTCATTCTTTTTACATGATTTTCATTTTTATTTCATTTTTGTTCATCAACTTGCAAAAATCATAAAAAATAGAATACATGTCCAATTTAATTCAAACTTTTTTCCCATATGTTTTTTTTAATGTCTATTATTTTTTGATGTTAATTTCCTGATTTTTGTATTTCTGGATTTTTAAATGTGCTTGTGTGTTTGAACATGATGCCAAAATGACATGTTGTGATAATTGTTTTATGGAATGCTCATCCTTAATCCAATTGCCTTGCAATTTGACATGCTTAATCCTAACATATGACATGATTTTTGAGCTTTTGTTTGGCATTTTTATCATATTCCATCTCTGTTTTGGACACATGAATATATGGTGTGACAATTTGTGTCACATATTGGATGTTGCTTTTATACATTTTCATTCATATACCATTTGTTTGCTTCTGGACTTAAATTTTGGCATGATGCTTGTCTATAACATGCTAAGTGCACATAAAAAATTTCATGATCATTGGGTTCATTTCTGTTTTAATATGGATTTTCTACTCTTGATATCCAAATGTGATCACATTGTTTGCCTTTGCCTTATCTTGATTAATTGATGGCTTTGCTTAATGATTTGGCTTTGGTCCTTTTGAGGCTTTCTTCTTGTTTGATTGAATGTGCTTCATATGAAATGTTGACTTCTGTTTTGGTCATTTGACTTGCCTTTGACCCTAGTCTTTGTACTAGTGGTTTGTACTCGCCAATTGTGTTTGTGTTTCAGGTATTTAGCATTAATGATTGGTGTGGCCTCATCATTTGAGATGCCATTTGCTTTGTTTACTAACCTTTGTTGTGTTGTAGGTCCCTTGATGTGATGAACTCACTTGAGTGATTGCATTTGAGACTTGCATTGTGTAAAACTGTTGGATGTTCCATTGTTGTCTGTTTGGTTTTCTGAATGCAATATTGACTGTTTGGCTTTTGTACAGGTACATTAGTCGCTTTTAGCTCTTGCTTGAGCTTTGCTTTGGTTTGTGGTTGATATACCACCTAGGTAACCACTCTCTCACTCCATGTAGTCTGGAAGTCCTGTCGCCTTTTTGGCAGGCATTTGGCTGAAGTCCTCCTTAAGAGGCAATGACTGTGTTTGTTTATATTTGTGCTAAAGACCTCCTTGTCGAGGCATGTTACTTGTTAAGTCCTCCTAAGTGAAGAGGCAATTGACAGATAGAAGGGATTAGCAATCAATCCCCTGTTAATCGTTGAGTCGTTCATTATGCTCGCACTACGTGCTGATGCTCTTGAACATAACCCTAGATCTTTGTATAGAGTCAGTCAAGTGGAATAGGGTCCCTCATTCTGGATCCCCACGCTTTCTTTGATTTGAGCTCACCCAGGTCAGGGTTAAGAGCATGAGGTCTCATCCTCATTACCTTTCATCAGCTTCACCCTAACTCTCAATGTTAGTGGTTAAGAGCTTCAGGACACCCCTACAGTTTTGGCTTGTTTGTCGAGGTTGATATGACCCCTCTTGACTAAAGCCCAACCTTTGTCTGAGCCTCTTGTTTGCATATAGAGTGTGATGCTTGATTGCTTGTTTGCTTACTTGTGAATCTGTCATGTGTTTGCTTTTCATGTATGTTGGTTTATTTGTTGTTTAGATCGACTTGCTTCCTGTGCGAGTTAGGTTCTGATTAGAGACCTCAACTTAGGGATCGTTTGCATTACAACTTTTAGGCTCGAGTCGTAGTCCCCCTATTAGTCTGTTATCTCCCTAGTCTCTAGTTAGGAGAGAGTTTCTCCCCTGTTAAGGGGAACTACGTCGCCCTGATTCTCATACCAGCTGAGATACGTAGGCAGAAGATCGAGCGAGACCTCTCCGGGCACCCTTTTGTTTTTTTGAGTGTTGTTAGGAGTCGGATGTAAGACCATTGATTGGCTATCTGTTTCCTGTTTCCTGTTTTGTTTTGTGGAGTTGGATATAAGACCATAGAGTGGCATTCCGTTTCGTTTTATTGTTCAGGAGTTAGATGTAAGTCCAGCCGTTGGCATTCTGTTTTCTGTTTGTTGTGTGGAGTTGGATGTAAGTCCATTGATTGGCATTCTGTTTCCAGTTTTTGTTGTTCTCTTATGAGACCTGCTTATAGTCTCCCCATAGGATTGCTAGACTTCGTATAGTCTCTCGTTTGCATGTCAATTAAGGTAGCACGGTTCCTTCGTCTAGGACTTCCTTTCTTGCATGAGCATTCCTAAAACACAAACAAACTCTATCTTCTCTTAAGGACACGTTAACTCCTTCTACTACAGGTGAGTAAGTCTCCAAAGGTCGAGCATCCGGTAGATTGCATAGTAACGTCGTTCACCTAAAAAACACAAAACAAACGGAAATAGTTTAGCCGAACTACGGCAACTCTGATTCTCATGTTCAGATGAGATACGTAGGCACGAGACGCGATGTCTTGCCGAGTTTGACTGACGACTAACAATTAATCCTTGCTGGTTTTCGCCCTGTTGCGATTCTTTTCTCTCGCCCTCGTTGCGATCGAGACCTTCCTTTTCTCTTGCCCTCGTTGGAATCGAGACCCTTTTTCCCTTTTCGTGTGTGTTAGGAGTCGGATATAAGTCCATCTATTGGCATTCTGTTTCCTGTTTGCGTTTGTTTGTTTGGAGTCGGATATAAGTCCCTCTATTGGCATTCTGTTTCCTGTTTGCGTCTGTTTGTTCGGAGTCAGATGTAAGTCCAGTTATTGGCATTCCGTTTCTTGTTGTGTGTTTCTTGTGACGTCTCAGCGTCTCTTTTCAGTGTTTTGTTTCGGCGTGCGTTAGCCGAGCTACGAGTGCTCTGATTCTTTCTCTGGTTAGAGAAGATACGTATGCATAGGATGCGATGTCCTAGTGAGCATGTTTCCCATTCCCCGAACTACGTCGACTCTGATGTTTGTTTCTGAAAAACTACGTAGGCCTAGGATGCGACATCCTGCCGAGTCCCTTTCATCCGTCTTCTTTCGCCTGTGGTTTATTCCAGTTTGTGCAGTCTTTGAGCAGTTTATCAGCAACCTTTTCCTATTCTTTTGAGCGTGGATCCCGTCGAGTACGAAGGACGTGAGGGGTGCTAATACCTTCCCCTTGCGTAACCGACTCCCGTACCTTGCAATTTATGGTCGTAAGACCATTCCTTTCCCTTTTTCAGGTTTACTTCGAGCGTTTCCTTTCCCTCCTTTGGGATAAATAACGCACGGTGGCGGCTCTGTGTTTTTCCCGCCGGTTGTTTTTCGCGATGCGACAGATGGGAGACTTACAATCTCACTAACTAGAATGCTTATGCCTTTGTGTCAAAAATTTAGCGCTATGTTAAGCAATCGTAATTGGACTTATGTAGAAGTCACAACTATTTGAGGTCGGGCAATAGACTTTCGGTGTTAATGCATGTTGGAGACATAGTATTATGAACTATGCTCATGAAACATACCACACACAAAAAATATGCAAAAGATGTGGCCTAATCTCATCCATACTCATGTCAATTTTTCAATCAACTAGCATTCGGATTTTGAGATGTCATAGGCCAAATAAAAATGAATGAATGGAGAAGGGGAATTAGATGAAGAGGGGAAGGCATGAATGAGATCACAAATTTGTCAAAGGAGGACTTTTACCAAATTAATATCATTCATTCATTTTGGGAGATGAAATGTACATTCCATCAATCCCCTAAATCCAATGATATTAATTTGACAAAGTCAAATCAACCTTGACCAAGGCCCAACAACAAACAATCAAACTCAATTAAGTCAATACAAATGGTCAACAAAATTAAAATGACATTTATTCAATTAAAAATAATAAAATAGTGCATTTAATTCAAATATGTTTTGTCCAAATCCTAAAATCTCATCAAAACACCAAAGAAATGGCCATGAGATTTATCATAGGTAAAACAAGGTCAAAGGACCTTGGAGAAAAAAATTCATAATTTTTGGACATTTAAAAATATTTTCAAACCATTAAAAACAAATGCAAAATCAATTAATTCATGAAAAATATTAATAATGATCCAAAAAATAATTTTAATTCAGAATATGAAAAAGAAAAATATTTGAAATTTTTTGGTGAAAGTCCCATATTTTTTGGATCAATATTAAA
The DNA here is from genome assembly GCF_024323335.1 of Lathyrus oleraceus. NCBI lineage: Eukaryota > Viridiplantae > Streptophyta > Magnoliopsida > Fabales > Fabaceae > Lathyrus > Lathyrus oleraceus. Next base: position 275,332,009 of record NC_066584.1, on the reverse strand, counting down.
TTTAATATGAATTATTGAAGAAAACACAATTAAATAAAATCAAAAAAAGTCTAAATTAAGTGGACCATCATATCTCCCTCATTAATTGAGGTGGCAGATATGATGATCCAAAATGCGCGTTCCACATGTGTTTGAGTCAACCGCGTGGCACAAATGGTAATCAACATCAACGCTTAAGATTAGAACGTGGAGGATGAATCCTATGGTTCAGAGGTTGTCCAGATCATCGCCGGAGCCAGAGCTCCGGTCATCTTCTCCGGTGGAGCTCACCGGATTGGTCAACATAAACCATCACCAAAAAGAGAAACAAGGAATTGAAATCTGAGGTACATGAACTGAGTTGCTTCGATTTGACCTCAAAGCAACTCAATCTTCTTGCCTACATTGGTAGGACTTCAGACAACCAAAGAATCAATGGAATTGAGCAATAAATTGAGAGAATCGAAGAGTTTAAATTTCTGCAAATTACCTTCAATGGAGGTCTGAACTTGATGGATCTTGAGCTTGCTTGCACTTGGACTCACTTCAATTGCTTGCAGGAGAGGAATGGAAAGGTTTGGAAGCAATGGATTCCTGGAGAATTGAATTCCAAAACAGTGGAGATTCAAGCTCAAATTCAAATGAATTTATCAGGTTTATCCTATGAGAGTGAAGGGTTTTCAATGGGGGATCAAAGCTGGCGCAATATTGTTGTTAATTCTGAGCAAATGGAGCTTCATTTTATAGAGGAATCAAGTGATATTTGCACACTCACTTCCACTTTCCAAAATTGGCAAAATGATGATGCAATGGTGCATGGGCGCGCATAGGTCCATGGAATGATAGCTGAAAGTCCAAATTTGAAGTTCAGATGCTTTGAAGTTAGCTTAGATTTCAAAGCACGTGTGCATTGTTGCTTGAAGTTGGATCCATGCCAAATGATATCAGCTTGTTTAAGCCATGTGCAGCCTATGCATTTCTCATCCAAAATGAATGAATTTGAGCTCTTTGGAAAGGTGAGATCAAGAGGAACAAGTTTGATGTTGAACACTTTTTCATTTGGAGCTTGGAACTTGGAAAATTTTGAGGTGGAAGTTTGGAAAAATTTGACATATCAAAAATTTTCTAAGTGTCAAGCCATATGTCTCAACATTCCACCTTGCTTAAGTTTTTATGGGAGCTTCAAATGAGAAAAGTATCTTCATCAAAGTTGTATATCTCTAAAGCACCTTCAAAATAGTCACCAATTTCATGTCATTTGGATTTAAAATGATAGAGTTGTGCATTTTTGAAGTTTTGAAAAATCACTTGATCAATGGTATAGGTCAAAAGTGACCTATAATGTAGCCTCATATCACATGCTCAAAAAAGTTGAATTAGCTCCCACTCCAAACATCAAAGTTAAAGTAGACACATTGAATTTGATTATTCAACTTGGAAATCTTTCATCTTATAAAAATTGAGCAAGTTATGGCCTTGGGAAGTTGACTTTCAAATTAGGGTTTAGACAAAATGACCTATAATGTTTCAACATAGAAAATGATTTTACAAGAAAAAATAGGTCTAGGTCTCAACATGAAAGTTGTTTATAATGTCATTTAGAGTAATTTTTCTCTTGGAATTATTTTCATATGGTGAAAATTGTAGGAGATAGGGTCTAGTGAGACCCTGTTTTGATCAGATGAATTCATCTGGCCAACCACCATCAACCAACTTGCTAATTTCCAAATCTCTTGACATTATTTGATCTTGGTAGATCATATATGTATAAGATGATGAAATTTGAAGTGTCCCTTGAAAAACTTGATCAATTGGTGAGATAGTTTGTTGGAGAAGTTACTCAAGATACCCAATCAAACTAGGGTTTCCAAGGCAAATCACCCTCAAACTCTTGAAGCAAACTTGATCAATATAACATGTAGATATCAATGGGACTCATATATGATGCTTATAACCATCCTTGAATCAATTCTTGGTTGTGCTCTTTGTTCATGAGAGTCTCAAACCCTAGATGTGATCAATGAATCAATGAGATCATGTCCTTCCTACAAAAAGAGTTAGATAGATGCAAAGACATATTTTTGGTATTTTGGTTAGTAAGAATGATAATATACAAGTATGATATAATCACAAAGTGCTTGGTGATCTCTCCCAAAACAAACCCAATAAAATAGGGGTAAGGAGGATGCCAAGGCATGATCCCAATGCTAATGCTTATAATGAAATTGCATGAGGGATCTTAGGGTCAAAATTGGGGTCTTACAGTTAACTTGTGTAATAAGCCTGTGTGTAAAAGTCTATTAGTTTAGCATGTTAGTTTTCTTATAAGTAACATACTAGTCTCTCATCATTGTACCATGCAAATCCTAATTAGGGTGAAAGAGGTTATTTGCTATTCTTTAACACTTATAATCTTGTTTTAAAGAGAAAGCAAAGAATAGTAGTTTGTAATCAATTTCATTATGTTCTTATTATTTTCTTCTTTTCTATTCTGGTGAGTTTCTTATCGATCAAGAAACCAATTATACTTTGTAATTCCGACATCGTTTTCACAAGAAATTCTTCATGCAGCTTAAGTTAACTTGTGTAATGGGTCTGTATGTAAACGTCCACTAGTTTAGTATGTTAGTTTTCTTATAAATAGCATACCAGTCTCTCATCATTGCATACCGTTAATCCTAATTAGGGTGAGAGAGGTTATTTGCTTTTATGTAACACTTATAATATTGTTTCAAAGAGAAAATAAATAATAACAGTTTATAACTAATTTCACTGTGTTCTTATTATTTTATTCTTTTATATTATTGTGAATTTTTTATCGATCAAAAAACCAATTATATTTTATAATTCCGACAGACAATATGGATTAGTATGAATTCCCATGCTCCTTCATTTTAATTTCATGATATTGAGAGGTTTAGATACACAGAATGATGAATAAATTGCATGCAAATAATGTACGTACTCCGGTTGATCTATATATTAAAAAATGACCAACTATGTTGAAGCAGTGGTTGCTTATTGATGAGTACTATTAATTTAATATGACTACTAGCCTCCACCAAACCTACCATAGGCTTGTGATTTGTGTTGTTATCAAGGATATATATTATTGTACAACAAATAAACAATCAGTTGGGAATCACATGGAATAGGTATTCAATTGGAGAAAACGTCTCTGAGATTTGCGTCATTTATCCCTATAGTAAGCTTATTAAAGTTTATAGTCATAACGTTTAATTTGCTTGTTTATTAATTAAGTTTATGTGATTTTACAGAATTATGAGAATGTTTCATTATATATTACTTCCTTTCATCCAATCTTGATTATAAGACCATATTAAAAGATTTGTTTATACCTTGTTTTAAATTGTGTATGCCGTAAACAAATTCAATTATACTGAGTAACTAAGAAGCATCAAGCATATAAGATGAGAGGGTTGTTCACTGCACCCTTAATATTACTTTTAAACCTTGCGATGTTTATCTATGTTGGAACAACAACACTGTTATGATCACTTGTTTTAGTGCAGTAATGGTAATGTTATGACAGAATCGTACACACACTTGTATATAGAAAACTTGGAAGAGAAGAAAGATTGTAATGTATAGATTGTTCTTATTAAAAGTTTCAGATTATACACTCTTATTTATATATATTTCATTATTGCTTACAAGGCAAGTTATTCATACACGAGTAACCAACTAACTAACAATTTGTAACAAACTTTCCAAAAGCTGTTAAAATACAGTTATGGATTATATTTCAACACTTCCCCTTAATTCACAACTCTTGAACACTTATAACACCAAGTTGCTTTCTCAAGAATTCAAATCTGTCAAGCTTTAAGGTCTTTGTAAAACCATCTTCTAGTTGTACTTCAGTTGGACAGGATTGTACCTCAATCATTCCATTGCTCACCTTCTCTCGAATGAAGTGGAATCTTGTGTCAATACGTTTACTTCTGCCATGTGAGATTGGATTCTTTGCAAGACTGATTGCTGACTTGTTGTCTATTCTGAGTATTAGATGCTTCATCACTTCACACCCCAGTTCCCTCATCACTGAACCCAACGACATTGCTTGACAGGTCGCAAATGTTTCTGCTATATATTTTGCCTCACAGGATGAAAGAGCAGTTACTGGTTGCTTCTTTGTGCACCATGATATGGCTGCTTCTTTGAACTTGAATACATAGCCAGATGTGTTTCTCCTGTCTGTGATGTCTCCACACCAATCACTATCTAAGTATCCAATGAGTTCACTTCTGTCACCTGTACTTCTATTAGGGAATAGCAATTCATACTCCTTTGTGTCTTTTACATACCTAAGTATCCTTTTAGCAGCTATCATGTGTGTCTTCCTTGAATCATGCATGAATTTTCTAATCACACTGACTGAGTAGCAAATGTCTGGCCTGTTGTTGCACAAGTACCTCAATGAACCAACAATTTGTCTGAACACTGTTGGATCAACTCTTTCTTCATCACTGCATTCATCAATCTTTGAGTTTGCCTATGATGGATTTGAAATTGAATTGCAACTATTCATTTCAAATTTATCAAGAAATTCACATATGTACTTATGATGATGCATCACTATTCCTGTCTTTATCTTCAGGAATTTCATTCCTAGAAAGAATGATAGTTCACCTAGATTAGTCATTTCAAATTCTGATTTTAACGTTTTTTTCACTTTTTCAATCTCTGATGTTTTGCTTCCAGTGATGAGCAAATCATCCACATATAGGCAGATTATTATAGTTGCTTCTTTACTTGAGCTTCACACATATACACCAAACTCTACTGAACACTTTTTGAATCCTATTTGAGTGAGAAACTGGTCAATCCTCTTGTTCCAGGCTCGAGAGGCCTACTTCAAACCATACAGAGCCTTATGGAGTCTATACATCATGCTCTATTTGCCTTGTACTTCAAAACCAGGAGGTTGTGACACAAACACAACCTCTTCAAGTGGATCATTTAGAAAGGCATACTTTACATCCAAATGATAAAGTGACCACCTTCTCTTGCAAGCTAGAGCCACTACTAGCCTTATAGTTTCAAGCCTTGCAACTGGAGCAAACACCTCATTGTAGTCAGTGTCATGTTTTTGTAAGAACTCTTTAGCCACTAACCTAGCCCTATATTTTGAAATTTTCCCATCAGGATTTTATTTCAAGTTGAAAACCCATTTCACATCTATCTTCTTTTTCTTGTTTGGCAAGTTAACTAGCTCCCATGTGTGATTCTTCTCAATTGATTGAAGTTCCTCCATCGTGGCTTTCTTCCATGCACCTATCTTCAATGCCTCTTCAAAGTTGAGAGGTTCAAAATTTGCTAATAATGCAAAGTGAATGATATCACCTTCATCATTTACTGCATTATCATAAATCACAGCACAGTCACCCAACCTGCTTGGAGCTTGTCTGATTCTTTGAGGTCTCACAGTTGCTTCCACTCCATCATGCTCATCTGCATCATTATTGTTCACTTCTTCATTGTCTGACTCGTCTGCATCATCGTTGTTCACTGATTCATCACTTGAGTCAGAATAAATGTAGGTTTGTTGAGTCTTTTCACTGTATACTGGTTCCTCTTCCCATTTCTACTTCTCAGCCTCATTCACAATTATATCTCTACTGATATGTACCTTTTAAGTAACAGGATTATAAATTTTATAGGAATTTGTAGGATGGTAGCCTATAAGTATCATAATTTCACTCTTATCTTCCAGCTTACTTCTTCTAACATCTGGTACATGTTTATAGCACAGGGAACCAAAAACCTTGGAATGCTTCACACTAGGCTTTCTTCCACACCAAGCTTCTTCAGGTACTTTTAAATTCAGCTTCTTTGTAGGACATTTATTCATTATGTAAGCAGTTGTAGTGACTGTTTCACCCCAAAACTTATGTGGTAGGTTTTTCTACTTGATCATACTTCTTGCCATATTCAATAGAGTTATGTTCCTTCTCTCAGCTAGTCCATTATGTTGAGGTGTATAAGGGGTTGTTACTTCATGCACAATACCTTGATTTATACGGAAGTTTTCAAATTCCTTTGAGGTGTATTCTCCTCCACCATCAGTTCTCAAGATCTTAATAGATTTTTGTCATTTTCCTTTTCTATTAAGATTTTGAATTTCCTGAATACCTCTAAGGCCTCACTCTTAAGCTTGATTGTATACAGCCACATCATCCTTGTAAATTCATCAACAAATGTGATGAAGTACCTGCTTCCACCCAATGAAGGTACTTCAAAAGGACCGCATATGTCTAAGTGAACTACCTGCAGTGCTACACTAGCTCTTTTAGGAGCTTCAGAAACAAAGGAGGATTTACTTTATTTTCTTTTCATACACACTTCACAAATGGCTTTCCTGACATTTAGCTTTGGCAAGCCATACACCAGTTCTTTAGTATTCAAGTCACTAAGACTTCTAAAATTTAGGTGACCATACCTCTTGTGGCATAAGTCTTCAACACCTTCACTCACTGCTGCAGACAAGCATGTCATCTTCTCACTTGAGATGTTGCATTTGTATGTTCTATTCTTCGACATGTTTGATTTGAGCACCAAATTCTTCTTTGCATCAAACAACTTCAAAGAGTCACCATCCATAGTCACTAAGAATCCCTTCTCCACCAGTTGACAAATTCTCATGAGATTACACTTCATCTCAGGAACATACATCACATCTTCAATCGTGATTCTTTTGCCATCATTGCTTCTGATCACTATATTTCCACTACCTTCAGCTACAAGGTTTCTACTGTCAGCCAGTTTGATGCTTGTTTTCTTGCTAGTATCAAAGCTGGTCAGCCATTCTCTATGTAATGTCATGTGATTGGAGCAACCAGAGTCAAGAAACCACTCTTCATTTTTATTCTTTTCATCACCGGTAGTAGCCATCAACAACATTATGCTGGCATCCTCTTCATGATCTAGATTTGCTTCTTTATCAGTCTTTTGATCTTTCTTGAACCAACATTCATCAGCAAAATACCCATGTTTCTCACAGTTAAAGCAGTGTGCCTCCTCTCCTTGAAGATTCAGCTTTGTCTACATACTTGTTCCTTCCATTATTGGACCAATCAACTATGCTCTTTCCCTTCTTCCTGAAATCCTTCTGATTTCCTTCCTTCTTGAAAGCTTGAACTTAGAATGCTTGTTGAACTGATCTTTCAGAGCTTCTATCAAACACCAGGAGCTCGTGTGCTTCTACTGAGTTTTGCAGTTCTTCGATTTTCATAGTTCTCACATCCTTTGCTTCTTAAATAGCTACAACTATGAAATCAAACTTTGTGCTTAAGGATCTCAACACCTTTTCTGCTACCATCTGATCTGTAATTTTCTCCCCACAAGTTTTCATTTGGTTGACAATGGTTGTTAGCTTTGAGAAGTAATCACTCATTTTTTGATCTTCTTCCATTTGCATCATCTCATACTTTCTTCTACAGGATTGCAGCTTCACTTGCTTCACCTTATCCCCGCCAGTATGATAGTTTTCTAGGATAGCCCATGCTTCTTTGGATTTTGTTGCTTTGGAAATTTTCTCAAAATGTTGATTATCAGCATTCTGTTGAATGTAGAATAATGTTTTGCAATCTTTCTTCTTAGCTTCCTTGTATGCATTCTTCTGCGCCTCAGTTGGATTCACCACTAAATCCTCATAGCCATTCTGCATAATTTCACTCACTTCTTGTGCTCCAAATAGAGATTTCATCAGTGCACTCCATCGATCCCAGTTCTTGCCATCAAGAACCAGAATATTTGATCCAAAACCATTGATATTCATCTTGCCTATCAAGAATCTATCCCTCACTTTTCACTCGTGTTTCCCTTAGATCGAACCAGGCTATAGATGTCAATTGTTGGAACAGCAGCACTATGATCACTTGTTTTAGTGCAGTAATGGTAATGTTATGACAGAATGGTACACACACACTTGCATATAGAAAAATTGGAAGAGAAGAAAGGTTGTAATGTAGAGATTGTTCTTATTAAAAGTTTCAGATTACACACTGTTATTTATATACATTTCATTATTTCTTACAAGACAAGTTATCCATACACGAGTAACCAACTACCTAACCAATTTGTAACAAACTTTCCAAAAGCTATTAAAATATGGTTATGGATTATATTTCAACAATCAAGTCATGTTCTTGGCTATTTTCCTGTTGGTATATTGAGTTAGACTTATGGTATGGCTATAATATCCAATTAGTTTCTTTTTAGGTTAATAACCATAACATTGTGTGCTCTTTATTTGAGAAGATCTCATCTCTAGTCTTGTGGTATACTTTCACAAACTAGTCAGTTTGACATCTCTGCTCTCAGTTTGTGATTTTGATCATGACGTGATTTAAAGATTATAAAGTAATTATATTGCAGTTAAAAGTGAGAGAATTTCACTTCATGCATGTTATCTTTGACATCATAATTTCATAATATCACAATTGAGATGATGTCTCCACTTGGTCCAACAAGATTTTGGTTGTGTGATCATTGAAATAGAAGAAAAAAGTGTGGCTAAGCTCCTGTCTAAGAAGGCTAATTATTTAGAATAAGTATATAATACTGGATTGTTTTGAATTAAGTGTAAAATGTGTGGTCCAACAACATTATGGTTTAAATATTTAATTTATAAGTTATGGTTTATTTTGGTCGCCACCCCAAATTTTTTAGTCTGACTCCGCCACCGGTGGCGGATATAAATGTGAGGTTTAGTTTAAAATAGGATGTACCTGAGATTTAAGTTTCTTTTATTCTTTATAACATGTTGTTAGGGTTCAAGGTTGTATAACCTTCTTTAAAGAGACACTTATCTCAGAGAAAAAATGTTAATAGATGTTACGACCTTTGTATCTAATGTCCTATTGTAGTTGGATAACCTTAATTTAGTGTGTCTCAGAACAAATGTATTTTTTAGACCCCTTTTATCCGCTGACTTTGAAGAACTAGGATTTTTGTAAGTTGGATCTTGTCCTAGACCATAACAGTATCCATGTCTTTATGGCTATTCTTTACTTGGATTATCACTTCTTCTTTCTTCCTAGAATGGCGAGTTTTATGCCTTCTTCTTCTACCATCTTTTATCTATTTTTACTTTTAACTTTCTTTCTCTTATTGAACTGAACGGTCTTTTTTTAAAATTCTCTTTGAATTTTGATTGTGTTGGTATAAGCCCTAGAGGCCAATACTTTTGGTACTTGTATCGAATTATTTATTAATAATAAAAGGCATTTTCTTTATTATGGTTGATTAATAAAGTCCCTGGAATAGGTAGTCCGTTTAATGTATTAAGTGTGACTTAATCATGAGAACACATTAAACGTAAGGACACTATTCTTAAAGTATCCGTAGTCGAGCTTTAGTGTGAAGTGGTATAACATTAAAGCATTAAGACTATTATGTTTGTAGACTGATGATCACATCTCATGGATCATGGATAAAGAGTTATCAAGTCTTAAACATAGGTATGAATGTTAGGAGTAATATTTATACCGGATTGACCCGCTATGAGAATACTATATAGAAAGTTATGCAAAGTGTCATAAGTTATTCTCATGGTGATAATAGTGTATACCACTCTTCGACCTGAAACCACTATGGATCCTAGATGTAGAGTCGGGTGCTTTATTGCTGATCCAACGTTGTCCGTAACTGGATAACCATAAAGACAGTTAATGGGTACTCCACAAAGCATGCTGAGGGACATGAGTGTCCTAGATGGAATTTGCCCATCCTGCGTAACAGGATAAATGTCTATGGGCCCAATATTGAACTGGACAAGGGTGACACGGTCTATACCTTGTGTTCAATATAGACATAAGGGCAAAGGGGTAATTATACACATAATTATTATCACAGGAGGTTTTGTCAGATCACATGACATTTTCGTGACTTGGGTAGCAGTGATGTGTTGCTAGATACCGCTCACTGTTTATTATGTTAAATGCGTGATTTAATATAATTGCCAACGTCGCGAAAACCTATAGGGTCACACACAAAGGACGGATTGATGAGAGATAGAGTAACTAAGGAACACCGTAAGGTACGGTGCACTTAAGTGGGAGACGAAATATGGTAAGGTACCAAATACTTAAGTGATTTTGGGCATATTATAAGATATGGGCCAAAATACACTTAAGTGGGCTTTTTAGCTTGAAGCCCACACAAGTGGTTCTATAAATAGAACCCCTTGGGTAGAAGCATTGACACTCCAATCCACTCAGACAGAAATTCAAGTAGAGACTTGGAATTTTGTTTCCCTCTTTCTCTCACTCAAAGCCTTCATTCATAACAGCTAGCACTGCGATTGAAGGAATCCGTTCGTGTGGACTGAGTAGAGACGTTGTCATCGTTCAACGTTCGTGATCGCCCCGTGGATCTGTATCAAAGGTTTTGATCATTATCAGAGATCTGCACCAAAGGTTTGAATCGCCACAAGAGGTAACGATTCTATCACTGATCATGCCCATTCGTAAGGATCACTAAATGGAGAAAATTTTAACTTCCGCTGCGCCTTGGATGGCAATTCTCCTTCAGATTGTTCATCTAAAGCTAGATCCTGAAGTTATATATGTTCTTTTTTGGATCATATCATTGTGGATCCCACATAAAGAAACCCACTCAACAAATCTCATTATTCCAAACACAAGTGGGAGGACAGTGTTCTTTCATGAATGTATTTGTTATGCAAAAAAAAACTTTTTCAAAGACAAATTGTTTGTCATTATATATCAACCATTTTCATCACTATGCATATTTTAAAATGAAAGTATATTCATGTGTAATGCTTATCTTATTCAATTATACCATGCCTCAATGTCATTTGAATTTGAACAAAAAGTTAAGTTGATGAACTACATGTTGGAATCGATCTTGATAGAACATGATTCCATCACTTTTTTGATTGATTCAAGATTTTCATTTCTCACTCTTCACTCGAGTGATTCAACTAAAGATTGATTGCGAGAAGATTCTGCCGCATAAAGATTTGTAGAGATGAGATAATTTTAGAGAGAGATAGGAGGGATGAGATTTAGGGGTTTGGAGAAGAGAATGAGAATGTATTGAATTGAATTGAATTAATGTTGTACTTACAAATGTAGGGTACCTCCCTATTTATAATGATATTGCTTGCATATATCGCAATCTCAAAATGAAAAAATAACTTCAACAAGTTGTTATTTAACTCTGCCGAATACTAGCTACTTCGACTACGACTAGCTGTATTCGACTCTCTGTTGAATACATGCATCATTCGTCTACTATAAGTTGTATTCGACCTCTTGTTAATGCAGATTCAACTATTATAAACTATATCCGAATACTACTCTATCAAATACATTTGACTTTGATTATGTTGAATAATGCATCATAAAACACGCTTAACACAAATAGTCACATATTTAACACACCACTGAATTCATTGTGTATAAGTTATCTACATTCATCATAGTTCTTAATCTCTTGAGCAATTCCATATGCACAGCCTTTGTCATGATGTCTGCAATCTGATTCTCAGTTCTACAGTGTTCCAAGTTCAGTTTCCAATTTGATAGTTGCTCTCTAAGATAATGGAATCTCATCTCAATGTGTTTTCTTATTACATATGCTATCAGATTCTTGGCCAAATTGATAACATACATGTTATCAATCTTCATGATCATTGATTCATGGTTTTCACATGCAATCTCTTCAATCAGATTCACCACCCATGTTGCTTGATATGCACAAAGAGAGACAACTATGTACTTAGCCTCACATGATGACAGAGCTACAACTGGTTCTTTTCTCGAGCTCCAAGCAATTGGTGCACCACCTAGCATAAACACATAACCAGATGTGGATTTTCTATCCTCATAATCACCATATCAACTTGAGTTAGTGTATCACACTAGTTTGCATTCCTTTCCTACATCTGCTACAGGAAACAAAATGTCATAATCTAGTGTTCCATCGAGATACCTTAGTATCCTCTTAGTGGCTTCAAGGTGTGATATCTTTGGCTTTTGCATGAACCTACTCACCACACCTACATTGTATGCTAGATCAAGACTTATGTGACAAAAGTATCTTAATAATCCAATGAGTATTTTGTATTATGTTGGATCAACATCATCTTTATTCGAGTCCTTCATCAATTGCAGTCTTGGTTCAACTGATGTCGAAGTTGCATTGTAATCCTCCATCTCAAATATTTTGAGTATATCACTTTCATGTCTTCCTTGGTGTAACATTAAGCCTCTATTACTCTTGTAGAATTCGATACCAAGGAAATATGAAATGTTATCCAGGTCAGACATTTCAAATTCCTTGCTCAGGTCACACTTAAAGTCTTATCAACAGGTCATCTACATAGAGACAAAGTATAAGTAGTTCCCTCGTTCTTCTTATAACATATACACCATGCTCAATTTTGCACTCTACAAACTCCTTGTCCCTTAGAAAACCCTTTATCTTTATTCCAAGCTCTTAAAGCTTGTTTGAGTCCATACATGGCTTTATGCAACCCGTATACCTTGTTTTCTTGGTCTTGCTTCACAAAATTGATTTGTTGTGCTACATAAACTTCTTCATCTAAGGGTCTATTTAGAAATTCACATTTCATCGAAGTTGATTTCTTCTCTCTAAAGAAATCCTTTAGCTACAAGTCTTGCTTTGTGTCTGGTTACTTCTCCTTTTAGATTCAGCTTCACTTTGTACACCCACTTCATATTAATTGCCTTATTCCCTTATAGTAATTCGACTAGTGACATTTTTTTATTGACCTATATGGACTTCAGTTCCTCCATCATGGCTTACACCAGCTTCAATAAATGTATCTAATATCCTATAGTAGTTGGATGACCTTGATTTAGTGTGTCTCTAGAACAAATGTATTTTTAGACCGCTTTTATCCGCTGACTTTGAATAACCAGGATTCTTGTTAGTTGGATCTTGCCCTAGACCATAACAATATTCATGTCATTGTGGATATTCTTCACTTGGATTATCACTTCTTCTTTTTTCCTAGAATGGCGAGTTTGATGCCTTCTTCTTCTTCGTCTTCCATTTTTATCTATTTTAACTTTTAACTTTCTTTCTCTTATTGAATGGTCTTTTTTATAATTCTCTTTGAATTATGATTGTTCATCTAAAGCTAGATCCTGAAGTTATATATGTTCTTTTTTTATCATATCATTATGGGTCCCACATATAAAGGAACTCACTCAATAAACCTCATTCTTCCAAACGAAAGTGGGAAGACACTGTTCTTCCGTGTATGTCTTTGTTATGCGACAAATCAACTTTGTCATGGACAAATTGTTTGTCGTTATATATCAACCATTTTTATCACTATGCATATTTTAAAATGAAAATGTATTCATCTCTAATGCTTATATTATTTAATCTTAAATACACTTTTACTCCTCTTAGTTTGGGCATTTTAAACAATTGGTCCCTCTCTTACAAAACCTGCGATTTTGGTCCCTTAATTTTGATGGTCTTTGGATTTTTATGGTCCCTCTCCATTTTTGCAGACGCAACATTGATGATTGGGATAAAAAATCATTTTTTAGTTAGGTGGCAAGGGTGATTGGGATAATTATTAATTAATATGTTTTTAAATAAATTAATATTTAATAAATTGAATTAATATGTTTCTAAACTAATTAATTAGTTAAAACCTTTAAAATTAAAACTCATTAGATACACCAATTGTCTAACAAATCCATTATCATTCTATTTCACTTAAGCAATATCTTATATATGTTGAAGCTTTATAAACTCTTCAAATATTTGAAACAAAATCAATGTGGGACTTTACCAGAATCTTTGCTACCCTAAACAAGAAAAAGCATACCAGAAAAAATTCCAAGAGTTCAACTCCTCCTAAACCACTAGCAAACCAAAGCATGAACTTCAAAGAACCATTTTCTTTCTTTGTTATGTATCCTCGCTCAAGCTTTACCACTCTAATCCTTGAAAAATTCATTTCCATCCCATTTTGTTGATTCTTAATCCCATCATCAAAATCACTACTTTTTGCAATTTCAAGTAGAATAATGCTTGAAAATTTTGTGACTTTTATTCTCATAAAAGCCATAATCATATCCATAAAAGTCTACATGAGGTAAACGCAAAAACCTTAACTCATGATGAGTCTTGTTACTGCATGAAAGTGTAAAATTGGGTCTACAACCTTGAAAACTATCTTGATCATTAATCCAAACATAACCAGGTAAACAAAAACACTTTCTACCATTCATTGTATCATTACTACAAGTACTATTCGGTCCACAAATCCCATGAATGAAACATGGTCGTTGCTTAAATTGGCCGAAAACAAACTAACTTTGTTTCTCATCTTTTCTGCTATAAATATGAACGTTACCAACATGGTCAAGTGTAAGTCTACGTTGTAACAATGTTCCATAGTCAGAAGTATAGAAAATGAAACTATCTGAAGAACTAAAGCTACCAAATGTATCCGTTGAGTAATTGAAAGCTTTGCCATAAAATATTATTGCTGGAACAATTTATGTTTGTGTTTAGTTCTTGAAGAACGAGGTTACCGGTGTCATGTAAGAGTAATTGGAGTTACTGGTGTCATGTAAGAGTCGCTGCAATAAAGTGACTGTATGAAGCAAATCAAGAAGAAAGTGAGAGGTAATTTCCACATAAGGTGCACAGTGAGAATGAACCCTTTATATAGCAATGTAAAGTTGTGAGTATTGTGATGGTTGTGAATCGTTTTTCAGGCATAGAAAAACCTGAAGCTATTTTATTATACATGAAATTTTATTAAAGTTGATGCAACTTTCCTCTTAAGCAAGTTCCACATTGATTTTGTTTCAAATATTTGAAGAGTTTATAAAGCTTCAACATACATAAGATATTCCTTAAGTGAAATAGAATGATAATGGGCCTGTTGGACAATTGGTGTATCTAATGGGCTTTAATTTTAAAGGTTTTAACTAATTAATTAGTTTAGAAACATATTACTTCAATTTATTAAATATTAATTCATTTAAAAACATATTAATTAATAATTATCCTAGTCACCCTTGCCACCTAATTCAAAAATACTTTTTTTATCACAATCATCAATGCCACGTCTGTAAAAATGGAGATGGACCACAAATATCCAAAGACCATCAAAATTAAGGAACCAAAATCGCAGGTTTTGTAATAGGAGGGTCATTTGTTTAAAACGTCAAAACTAGGGGGACCAAAAATGTATTTTAGCCTATTATTTAATTGTATCGTGCCTCAATGTTATTGGAATTTGAACAAAAATTTAAGTCGATGAACTACATGTTGGAATCCATCTTGATAGAACTAAATTAAAATATTTTTTGGATTGATTCGAGATTATCGTTGCTCACTCTTCACTCGAGTGATTCAAATACATCTTGATTGTAAGACGAGTCTTCCGCACAAAGATTTGAAGAGAGAAGATCATTTTAGAGAGAAAAGATAAGCAAGAGAGGAGATTTAGGGTTTCGGAGAATAGAAAAAAATGTATTGAATTGAATGAATGGTGTACTTACAAATGCAGGGTACCTCCTTATTTATAATGAGATTGCTTGCACATATCGCAACCTCAAACTGAATAACTAACTTCAACAAGTTGTTATTTAACCTTGTCAAATATTGGTTGCTTCGACTAGGACTAACTGTATTCGACTCTTTGTCGAATACATGCACCATTTGTCTACTATAAGTTGTATTCAAAATTTTGTCAAATACATGCAGATTCAACTATTACTAACTATATTTGGCTACTACTTTATTGAATGCGTTCGACTTTGACTATGACGAATCTTGCATCTT
Organism: Lathyrus oleraceus; assembly: GCF_024323335.1. Taxonomy (NCBI): domain Eukaryota; kingdom Viridiplantae; phylum Streptophyta; class Magnoliopsida; order Fabales; family Fabaceae; genus Lathyrus; species Lathyrus oleraceus. The sequence goes on along the minus strand of NC_066584.1, from coordinate 275,316,196 downwards.
AAAACATGTTTAACACAAAGAATTACATATTTAACACACCACTTAATTCATTGTTTCTAAGCTATCTACATTTATCATAGTTATCAATCTCTTGAACAATCTCACCTGCCATGATGTCTGAAATTTGATTCTTAATTATGTTCCAAGTTCAGTTTCTCATTTGATATTTTCTCTCTAAAATAATGGAATCTCATCTCAATGTGTTTGTTTCTTCCATGTGCTATCGAATTCTTGGCCAAATTTATAACAAACATGTTATCAATCTTCATGATCATTTCTCCATGGTTTTCACCTGCAATATCTTTTATCATATTTACCATCCATGTTGCTTGACATGCACAAAGATAAGCATCTATGTACTCAGCCTCACATGATGACAAAGCTACAATTTGTTCTTTTCTTGAGCTCCAAGAAACTGATGCACCACCTAGCATAAACATATAACCAGTTGTGGGTTTTCTATCCTTAGCATCACCACACCAACTTGAGTCACTGTATCCCACTAGTTTGCATTTATTTCCTACATCTTCCACATGAAACAAAATATCGCAATCTAGTGTTCCTTTAAGATGCCTTAGTATCTTCTTAGTTGCTGTAATTTGTGATACCTTTAAATTTTGCATGAACCTACTCACCATACCTACATTGTATGTTAGATCAGGCCATGTGTGACAAATATATCTTAATAGAATAAGTATTCTATATTTTTTTGGATCAACATCATCTTCATTCAAGTCCTTCATCAATTGTGGTCTTGGTTCAGCTGGTGTCAAAGTTGCATTGCGATCCTCCATCTCAAATATTTTGAGTATCTCACTTGCACATCTTCTTTGGTGCAGCATCAAGCCTCTACTACTCTTGTATAATTTGATATCAAGGAAATATGAAATGTTACCCAGGTCAGACATTTCAAATTCCTTGCTCATATCATATTTAAAGTCTTTGATCTCCTTCTTGCAACTTCCTGTTATCAACAAGTCATCTACATAAAGACAAAGTATAAGCAGCTCACTCCTGCTTCTACTAACATATACACCATGCTCAGTTATATACTTTACAAACTCCTTGTCTCTTGGAAAACCATATATCTTCTTATTCTAAGTTCTTGGAGCTTGTTTAAGTCCATACAGGGCTTTATGCAACCTATATACCTTACTTTCTTGGCCTTGCTTCATAAAATCGACTGGTTCAGCTACATAAACTTATTCATCTAAGGGGACATTTATAAATTAATATTTCACATCCATCTGACACATATACCAGTTGTTTATGTTTGTTAGGCCAACAAACAACCTGATTTTTTCGATCCTAACAGCTGGTGCAAAAACTTCATCAAAATCAATTCCTTCTCTCTAAAGAAATCTTCTGGCTACAATCTTGCTTTGTGTACGGTTACTTCTCCTTTTTGATTCAGATTCACTTTGTACACCCACTTAACATCAGTTGCCTTCTTCCCTTGTGGAAATTCGAGTAATGACAATGTTTTGTTAACCTCTATGGATTTCAGTTCCTCCATCAAGGCTTGCATCCACTTTGAGTCCTCCAATGCCTTAGTTACACTGATTGACTCAGTATCTGCATAGAAAACATAGTGTACCAGCTCACCTTCATCATTTACCATATCATATGATGTAATCACACGTTCCTGCAGACTTGCAAGTATGTTTATTGTCTTTTGAGGTATGCTTTCGCCTGCTTGAACCCCACCTCCTTCTAGTCAAATTCCATTATAAGTTTCACTATCTGGTTTATCACATAAGACTCTTACTAAATCCTTCTTGAAATTGTCATTTCAATCCCACTCCTTCACCTCATATATGATCACATCAGTGATGATCATAACTTTCTTATTTAAGGGATCAAACAATTTGTATCCTCCAATTGAATGGTATCCTATCAGGATCAATATGCTTCTCTTATCATCAAGCTTCCTCATTAACTAGTCAGGCACATGTCTATGTATTATGAATCCAAACACCTTTAGATGATTTAAGTTAGGCTTGACACTGAACCAACGTTCTTCTGGTGTGATTCCTTCTAGCATCTTGGATGGACATCTACTCAAGATGTATGTTACAGTCAATACAGCTTCACCCCATGATTCATTAGGTAAGTGTTTTCCCTTTAACATACTCTTTACCATGTTCATGATGGTCATGTTCTTCCTTTCAACAGTAACATTTTGTTAAGGGGTGTATGGTGGCACCACCTCATGCATAATTCCTTCTCTTTCACATAATGCATCGAAGTCTTTTGACACATATTCTCCACCACCACCAGTCTTCAAGGTTTTGATCTTGTGGTCACTTTGTCTCTCCACCATAGCTTTGAAATTGGTGAATACATCAATCACATTACTTTTCTTCTTGATTAGGTATGTCCACATTTTTCGACTAAATTCATCTATGAATGTAACAAAGTACTTGTTACCTCCAATCGAATCTACCTGAAGAGGACCACACACATATGAGTTTATGATCTCGAGAGTGGCTTTCGAATTACTTCTTGCATCTTTGTTGAAGTTTTTTGTGTTTCTTTGCTTGAACACATTCTTCACACACTTCATTTGGAATTTTGATTTCTGGTAGATCTGAAACCATATTTCTTCTATTTAGATTGCTGATGTCTTTGAAGTTGAGATGGTCAAGTCTATAGTGCCATAGTCATTCATCCTAACTAGCTCCAGTTGCCAGACACTTGTGTTCCATCACACCAAATTCAATCTTGAAGGTTCTGTTCTTAGACATTGGTGCCTTCAAGATTAACTTGCCACATGAGTCAAGTAATCTTATCATCTTATCTTCAATCAATACTTTGTAATTCTTCTCGATCAATTGCCTTATGCTGAGCAGATTGCTTTTCATGCATGGTATGTATAATACATTGGAAATTAACAAGCGTTTTCCATATTTCCTCATAATCAGAACATTAACAATACCTTCAATAGCTAGGTTATTGTAATTTGAAAATTCCACCTTGTTCTTCATAAAGGGACTATTGCTTACAAACCAATATCTCCTTTTAATCATGTGTTATGAGCAGCCCGAGTCTAAGTACCATTGATTTGTGAATCTTTCTTCTTCTTTTGTTGTTACCATCAACAACACTTCTTCTTCTTATTCTTCTTCTTTGTGTTTTGTAAGTCTTGTATCACTTTTTCAATTATTTCTTTTGTTTTTTAGGACAATAACTAGCATAGTGACCATGTTTCTAACAATTGAAACATTGAATATGTCTTTTATCGGGTTTCCTTTCACCACCTCTCCCTCTACCTGCACCACCACCTCTGTGATTGCTTTGGTTTGTGAATACTCTCTGGTTCAAAAGATTTCCTTCTTGTTGGTGACTTATACCATTTTAATTTTGGTAACCGCCTCTAACCTTGTTATTGTTCCATCTTCCTTTGTCTTTCTTTTCTTTTATTGATTGTGCCTGCATAGCTACATCACCTTTCATATTGCTTGCATATCTTTCCATAATTCTTTTTTCATGAGATTCAAACGTCCTTTGAAGATCTTCTTTTGTCATGCTTGACAAGTCCTTCGATTCCTCTATGGCTACAACCATATGACCGAACTTTGAAAGTAATGACCTCAAGATCTTTGCAACTATCGATCTTGATATCAACACTTCTCTACACATCTTAATTTGATTCACCAGTCTTGTGATAGTAGTGGAGATATCTACCACACTTTAACCTTCTTCCATCTGAATCAACCTATATGTTCTTTTGTGATTTTGTAACCTCGCTTATTTCACCTTTTCAACACCTCCAAATGATTTCTCCAGGATGTCTCATGCTTCCTCCGATGAGTCTACATCACCAAAATTCTCAAAGTTGTCTATATCAATGCATTTATGAATTATAAATACCACTTTATAATCTTTCTTCTTCAAATCTTTATGTGCAACCTTTTGTTCATCCGGTGCATTTTTGCTAATTGGTGTTACTCCATTCTTCACAAGATCCCAAACGTCTTGATAGCAGAAGACAACTTTCGTCTGCTTACACATATTATCATAATTCTTGCTATTCAAAATGGGAAGATTTTTCAGAAAATGCTCATTTGAATGAGAAATCACTGATGTATTCTTCTCAAGAATCACAGTCAGTGCTCTTGTAACACCCTAAACCCCGAAACTCATATGAAAAGATTTAATCGATAATTTAAGGTGTCACTACGACAACCATCCAAAAACTTTCGAAAACATTTAACAACATGCAGCAGAATTAATATAATAAAAGTTCAAAATCAAATTTCATAAATAAAGTATTAGGCTTTAAACCACATAATTCAATATTAACTTAAAACATAATAAAAAAGGCCTCATTCCCGATGTTATAGTTTTCTTAGAGTGAAAATACTTTTCTTTTTCTTTTCAAGTATGATCATTTTGCAACCTTATACAGTGTTGTATATATGCTCTTTAATTTTTCCAAGCTTCCAAAACCTCTTTATACATGGAAGAATAGATCTGTTGGACGGTGAATTTGGAATTATCCTTAAATAACAGTTGTATGAAGGTCACTTCATTTTACAACATTAGAGTGGCGCTTGCAGCGGAGAGTTGGTGAGGATGATGGGATGTGAGGAACTTAATAGGTTCAAAGTACAATCCTTTTCATAAAAAGTAGATTTTTCTTTTGTACTTTTGTCACTTCAATCAGTCATTGACTTTTGGATATAAACTTGTAGTCGAAGGCTTCGTTTATAAGTTGATGAAGCTTAAGTAGAGTTCAGAACCTGTTGAGAATGAGACTTCAGAGTCTATGGATGTCAGGGTTGTGGGACTTAAGATGCTTGAATAGTCATAGTCTTTAGTAGAGTCTATATGGATAGTTTCTTTGCATAAGCGTTGACTTAATAATCTAGAAGCTTGACTTCCTTGTAAACACACTTTTGATTGATCCTTTATTTCAGAGTGCTTCTTTAGTTCAGATTCTAGTTGTCTTCAAAGTCAAAATCTATTTTCGATTACGGCACATTAAGCAAATTAGTTAGAGTACAAAAAAATTCTCTACACTTTGTTAGCATCAAAACTCTTGGATAGTTGTAGAACCAAACTTGTTCCAACAATCTCCCATTTTTTGATAATGACATATCCATGTATTTTAGTGAACAATTTTTACTGAATAGTCACATTTATAAAACATCAGAGATAGGTTTGTAAGCGTTTTATACTTTTCAAATAATTTCTCAACTTCTTCAGAGTGAGGTTTATAAGCTCCCCCCGTAGATTGAGACTAGCAAAAGTTTGAAGTTCATAAAGTAATTAGCATGATATCAGCATGTTTAGGATTTATTATGGGTTCAAGATATATCAAAATCGTATTTTTTCTCCCCCTTTGTCATTAATCAAAAAGATTAAGATAAACGATATAGCTTAAAAACTAAGTAAATGCATGCAGAGTAAAAAAAACAAGAATAAAGATAAAAATAACTTCATTAATAAAAAAAAATACAAAATAAGAAAAACAAAATAAATAAAGGAAAGAAGAAACTAGGGGACAGAGGGTCCAACACTAGAGATGCCTTCAGCTACTTCAAGCTTCAGACTCTAGTTGGTATCCAGAGCCTTAGATAACCCAACATCATGCACTTTCTTCATTATTCCTTCTTGATGGAAGAGTTTAGAAAGAACTCGTCCAAAAGGAATAAGAAAAGGAATTCCCTCGTGAGAGGAAGTTATCTTTTTCTTCATAAAGTTTAATATAGTGATGGGGAGGTTAACTTTGATCCTAGACAAGATGAAAAAGATAAGATGCTTGTCATCATAAGTCAGTATGTCCAAATCTTATTCTCGTGGCTGAATGTTTGACACCAATAGTTGATGCCAGATTTTTTCCTTGGGAAGGAGGGAGGAGACACTTGCAAGATTATTTGAGATGGCAAGCATCTTCAGAGAAATGTCTTCGAGAAAGGGACTTATCCTACTGTACATGTTCATATATACACCAGTATCCTTGCACTTGATTATTTTAGCAACCAAAGCAAGGGTGATGATAATAGGAATACTGAACACATTAGATTGGATACTTGAAGCATCCTATCCTAGCTGTTTAAGGGACATATTTGTCCAAAATTCTCTCACGAGAATGTGATAGATGGGTCTGTTGAGCATGTCAATATTTTTCCCATTTTTTAGAAGAGACGGTACTAGTGAATTCAATACCTTGACTTCTGAGCTCAGCAAAGTCAATGAATTTCTCATAGGAGAGAGATAGAGGACATGTTACACCACATATAGTGTTAGAAGACATTTTTGGTTTTAGAAAGAGATGGAGAAAAAAAACTTTTAGAAAAGGGTTTTAGCAAATGCAAAAGGTGATGATGAGAGAAAGGTGAAGAGGAGTTTAAATATGGAGGAAAAGGGAGTTAAAACGATTAAGAAGGAGTTAAAATGTTTGTAACAAGACACGCAATAAGGCACATTATACAAAAGGCATTATTACATAACATTGAAAAAGACCAAAATTATATTAAACAGACACGTAATAAAAACCATTTTGAAAATGAAAAATAGATTTTTGAAAATACATGTAATTTGACAAGGGGGGAGAATGAAGATATTTTCTCTTAAACTAATCAATATTGTATCCCAATTGGTCACTTCAAATGCTCAAATGGCTAAATGTATGACAATTGTATCACTTTAGATTCATATAGACAACACTTGATTTCCTCCAATAATATGAAGACACGGAGTCCAGAAGACAGACAATCCCATAAGGGTTTTGACTTTGGACCTTCTGACCTGGAGAGCCTCCTAAATTCAGAGGGCTAATTGGTTCAGAGACAAATTAACTCAGAGTCATATTTTGATTCTCAATAGTCTACACACATTTTTAGAAAATATTTTTTTTATTCTGGACAAAGTTCCATTTTCAAGTTTTTCATAATAAAAACAAATATATCTTCAAGAAGGGGTTTTGTGAAGATATTAGTCCATTGATGGTCTGTATCTATAAATTTTTAGTTAATAACACCCTTTTAAACATAATCTCTTATAAAATGGTGTTTAATTTCAATGTGTTTAGTTCTGGAGTGAAAAATAAAATTCTTAGATAAACAAATTGTAAAAGTATTATCACAGAGAATAGGAATGTTACTATCATATAATTGATAATATTCTAGTTGAATTTTCATCTAGAGTATCTGAGTGTTGCATCCAGATGCTGCAATATATTTAGCTTCTACAGTTGATAATGTTATTATTAACTACCTCTTGTTGGACCAAGAAATAATATTATCACTTAGAAACTGACAGCTTCCACTGGTGCTCTTTCTTTCTAGTCTATCTTCAACATATTCAGTATCACAATAACCTACTAACTTATAATATTTGGATTTTCTATAAAAACAACTCAAGGTTAGTAGTACCTTTCATATATCTAAAGATCCTCTTAATAATTGTTAAGTGGGACTCTCTAGGATCTAATTGGAATCTAGCACAAAGACACACTCTGAATAAAGTATCAGATCTAGAAGCAGTCAGGTATAAGAGAAAACTAATCATACCTCTATATACCTTTTGTTCTACTTGTTTACTTTCATCTTTCTCCATAATGCATGTTAGATGCATTGGAGTCTTGGCTGGTGTGCACTCTGACAAGTCAAACTTCTTCAAAAGTTCCCTTGTATATTTGCTTTGATGGATATATGTTCCTTCTGAACTTTGGTTGATCTGGATCCTCAGAAAGAATTTTAATTCTCCCATCATACTCATCTCAAATTCTACCTGCATAAACTCAAAAAAAAATTGCAAATAGTAGCATTAGCATAACCAAAAATAATATCATCAACATAAATTTTCACAATTAAGATATCATTTTTTAATGTCTTATAGAACAAAGTTGTATCTACCTTCCCTCTTGTAAAATCGTTTTTCAAAATAAAATTACTTAGTTTTTTATACCATGCTCTAGGAGCTTGTTTTAGACCATACAGAGATTTTTTGAGTTTGTAACCAAGATATGGGTTTTTGGGATTTACAAAGCCAGAAGGTTGATGTACATAACTTCTTCAGTAATGTAGCCATTCAAAAATTCACTCTTGACATCCATCTGATATAAAACGATGTTATGATTTACAGCAAAGGAAATCAAGAGACGAATAGACTATAACCTGACCATTGCTACAAAGGTTTCAGTATACTCAATTCCCTCTTGTTGATTAAAGCCTTGTGCAACCAGTTTGGCTTTGTTTCTTACCACTTCTCCTTGATCATTTAACTTGTTTCTGAATACCTACTTGGTTCATATAATATGGTTTCCTTTGGGTCTTGGCGCAAGATCCCATACATCATTTCTAGATAATTGATTTAACTCATCTTGCATAGCCAGAATACAATATGTGTCTAGAAGTGTTTCATCAATGGAAGTAGGTTCTATTAAAGACACTAATCCCAAAAGAATTTCTTCAAATGATTTAAATGAGGATCTGGTTCTGATGGGTTACGATTCACCTCCTAGAATCAATTCCTCAATATGTGAAGATCTTTGCCTTTGATTCCTCAGAGGTTTCAATGGGACAATAACTTCTGATTCAGATTGACCAACTTTGTGTTGAGAGTCTTCAGAGTCTTTCACTTTATATTCCTTGCCTTCAGAATCTGAGTAGCTAATCTCTAAATTTGTAAACTTTTCAACTAGCTTTGACTTTTCATGGTCAAGTTTATCATCAAACGTAACATGAGTTAATTCCTTAATAATTCTTGTTTCAGTTTTATACACTCTATAGCCTTTTGGGCATTCAGAGTATCCTAACATGATACAGTTTTGTGCTTTAGAATCAAACTTGTTTAAGTTCTCTTTACTATTTGGAATAAAACATGAACATCCAAAAGGATAAAAATATGAAATGTTGGATTTTCTATTCTTCTACAATTCATAAGGAGTCTTACCCATAGTAGGTCTTACAGATCATGTTCTGAATGTAACATGATGCGTTGATTGCTTCTGCTCATAAGTACTTTGCAACATTAGTTTCATTAATCATGGTTCTGGTCATTTCTTACAATGTGCGGTTTTTCCTCTCTACAACTCCATTCTACTAAGGAGTTCTAGGGAAAGAGAAATCATGGGAAATGTCATGTTCATCAAGTAGTTTTTCAAATTCTCATATATGGTTACTTCTGACTTTAACAATCTTAATATCTTTCTCATTTTGTACCTGAGAGCAGAAGGTAGTAAACACAGAATGTGGCTTACCCTTATGTTTAATAAACTTAACCCATGTTGACCTTCTCTAGCCATCAACAATGACTAAACCATAATTTTTACCATTAACAGAGATTGTTTTCACTGGCCCAAATAAGTCAATATGTAAAATCTCCAAAGGTCTGGAGGTTGAAACAACATTTTTAGCTTTGAATGAGGTTTTTGAAAACTTGCCTTTCTAGCATTCCTCACAAAGAGCATCTGAAGGAAACTTCAAATTTGGAAGGCCTCTGACTAAGTTTAGCTTGTTCAGCATTGAGATTCTTCTCATGCTAACATGTCTTAACCATCCAGGCCAAGTCAAATGCTCTCCGTTCACAAACATGAGGCATTTAATATTTTGATTTTCTAAATTATAAAGTCTAATCTTATAAATATTGTTTTTCCTCTTGCCATTGAAGAGTACAGAGTCATCCTTCTGACTGACAGTTTTGCATGATTTTTTACTAAAGATAATATCATAACCATTATCACTTAATTGACTTATGGACAAAAGGTTATGCATTAATCCTTTAACAAGTAAGACATTATTAATATAAGGGAGAGATCCATTAACAATAGTTCTAGAGCCAATAATATTACCCTTTTGATTGCCTCCAAAACCCATTGTGCCTCCGGGCTTAAGTTCCAAAATTTGGAACATATGCCTTCTTCATGTCATGTGACATGAGCATCCGAGTCCAAGTACCATGATTGGTGTTTCAAATTTGTTGTTAAAGATGTTTGTAACATAGATTATTTTATCTTTAGGTACCCATATCTTCTTGGGTCCTTTCTTGTTAGTTCTCCTAGAGTTTTTCTTAACATGGGGGTTTTGTGCAACATAATCATGTGTGTGCCCATAAGTGAAATGGGAATATAGAGATTTTGGTTTTGTTGCCTTTTGTTTAGAATTAAGTTTCACCCTAGAGTGTTTGGGAGGCACATAACCAAGACCTCTTTTACCATTTATGCTTACTCCATATATCATATAAGTCATTTTGCTTATGTCTATGTTTCGTGCAAGAAACTTTTGAAAAGCCATGTCATATTTATTTATGACAACTTTAGAGTCCATATGAGCTTCTGAAAGAATCTCCTTTTCAAGTTCTTTGTTCTTGCTTTTGAGGGCAGAGTTATCTTTTCAAGAACAAAAATCTTTTCTTTTAGAGTGGAGTTTTCTTTCTCCATCTCACTAAGGGATTTAGAGTCAGCTACATGGATTTTTTCAAATCCTTGTGTCTGTTCTGAAGAGTATGAAACTTTTCAAGAATTTCAGTGAGACAAGACTCAACTTCATAGTGGGTAAGATTAGAGAATACCTCATTGGGATATGAATCTGATTTTGATTCAGATTTTGATCATGATCTAAATTCAGATGCTTCTGCACTTGCCATCAGTGCCATGTGAGTCTTCTCTTCTTTAGAATCACCTTCAAAAGCTTCTAAGTCATCCCAGGTTACCATAAGAACCTTCTTTTTCTCTCTGAAGAGTTTATTTTTAGGCATATGAAATTGGGTCACTCATTTTTGTAATGACAAGGTTGCTTACACTCAAAGCAGGTAACATCCTTGCCAACTCTAGACTTCTTTTTCCTAGAGGTTGACTCAGATTGTCCACATATTCTTCAGTAGCCTCTGAACTTCGTTTGTCTTTTCTTCCAAAGTTGGTTGACCATTCTGGAGAGTACAAACAACCCATCTTCTTCTTTAGAGTTTTCTTCAGACTCTTCTTCCTCAGCTTGAAGAGTTTTTTTCTTCTCAGGCTTACCTTTGGACTTTAGAGCCACATATTTGACTTTTATCTGAGGCGCATCCTCGTCAAGTTCAATCTCATGACTCCTTAGAGAACTTATAAGTTATTCCAGAGTAGTGTTGTTCAGATCATTTGACACCTTAAGTGATGTCACCATTGGTCTCAATTTCTTAGGCAGACTTCTGATGATTTCATTTATATGATCTAAAGTGGTATAGCCTTTATTCATGACTTTTAATCCAACTACCAGAGTTTGAAATCTTTAGCCTCAATCATTTCATTCTCTTCCATTTTCAAATATTCATACTTTTGGATTAAATCCAAGACTTTAGTCTTTTTAACTTGTTCATTTCCTTCATGGGTAATTTTCAAAGAATCAAATATAGACTTAGTAGAGTCTCTATTTATTATCTTTTCATACTCATAGTAGGAAATAGCATTAAGTAATATAGTTATGAATCTATGATGATTCTTGTGATCCTTCTTTTGTTATTCATTCATTTTGCTTCTTTCAAGCTTAGTGTCATCTGCATCTGTAGGATGTGTGTAACCATTTATTACCATATCTCATAGATCAGTATCAGACCCTATGAAGAAACCTTTAGTTCTATCTTTCCAATATTCAAACTTTTCTCCCTCAAAGATAGAAGGTTTTTCAGAATAATGATCTTTATCATTGTTTGCATGTGTCATTCTATGCTTAAAAAAATGGATCTTTATCTGACACGATTAAATGTTTGACACAAAATAGTCAATACCAGAACATGTGCTCTGATGTCAATTGAAGGTTCAGGAAATACAAGAAATAGGGGATTTGAATTGGGTTTCTAGATTTAAATTCAACCCAAGAACACAAACATCGACGATAAGAAAAAGATAAACAACACAAGTATTTTTATCTTGTTTCGTTGTTAACGAAGTTACATTCAGTTCACTCGTCTGAGTGATTTCGCCTTCTCAATAAGGACTTAATCCAATAATCAAATTGATTACAAAACTCAAAGGAAAACCGTGTAAAAATTCTTGAGAGTTCTGACTATAACCTAGTCTCTCAAGGAAATACAACTCAAAGACTAACTGTCAATGACTTCTTGAGAATTCTGACTAAACTTAGTCTCTCCAGGAAATTAACTAAAGGTTAAGATAAAAAAAGGTTGTGTTTATAGGATGCTTCTAAACAAGCAGATACACAAGCTTAAAACAAATAAAACACTTAAGAAATATTTCAAAAAAATGTTCAAACGTTTATGAACTTTGTAGTTTTCTTAGAGTGAAAACGCTTTTCTTTTTCTTTTCACGTATGAGAATTTTGTAACCTTATGCAGTGTTGTATATATGCTCTCTCATTTTTCCAAGCTTCCAATACATATTTATATAAGGAAGAGTATATTTGTTGGAGGGTGAAGTTGAAATTATCCTCAATATAACAGTTGTATGAAGGTCACTTCATTTTATAACATTAGAGTGGCACTTGTAGTAGAGAGTTGGTGAGAATGATGGGACGTGAGGAACTTTGTAGGTACAGAGTACAATCCTTTTCATATAGTCTACCTGGATAGTTTCTTTGCAAAAGCATTGACTTGAAATCGAAAAGCTTGACTTTCTTGTAAACACGCTTTTGATTGATCCTTTTTTCATAGTGTTTTTTAGTTCAAAGTCTAGTCGTCTTCAGAGTCAAAATTTGTTTTCTATTATCTGCCCACTTAGCAAATTAGTTAGAGTACCAAATTATTCTATACATTTTGTTATCATCAAAACTCTATCATAGTTGTATAACCAAATTTGTTCCAATAATTTCTCCATTTTTGATGTGATGACAAATCCATGTATTTTGATGAACAAATTTTACTAGATAAATTTTGTTATCAGAGATAGGTTTGTAAGCTCCCCCTGAGTTTAATACTTATCAAAAAAAATCTCAGCTTCTTCAAAGTGAGATTTGTAAGCTCCCTTTAAGATTGAGACTATAAAAATTTTGAAGTTCAAAAAGTAATTACCATGATATCACCATGTTTGAAATTTATTATGGGTTTAAGATATATCAAAATCGTATTTTTTCTCCCCTTTGTTATCAATCAAAAAGATTAAGATAAACGATATAGCTTTAAAACGAGGTAATTGCATTCAGAGTAAAAAAACGAGGATAAAGATAAAAACAACTTCATTAATAAAAAACAAAAAATACAAAAGAAGAAAAACAAAACAAACTGAAGAAAAGTAGAAACTAGGGGACAGAGGGTCCAACATTAGAGGTACCTTCAGCTACTTCGAGCTTCAAACTCTAGTGAGTCTCTAGAGCCTTAATTAACCCAACATTATGCATTTTCTTCATTATTCGTTCTTGATGGAAGAGTTCAGATCGTCCAAAAGGAATAAGAAAATGCATTTTCTCGTGAGAGACAATCATCTTTTTCTTCATAAATTTGTACAGATAAATTTTGACAGAAATTTTTAAAAATATCCTATAGAATTAGAATTAATTATACATAATTAATAATAATAGAAAATAGAGTTAATAAAAGTAAGAATTAAGAAAATATATCAATTTATTTATTAATTAACATGAAAAATAGTAAAAATAGGAATTTGACTAGAAAGTTTTGAAAAAATCTTATATAATTAGGATTAAGTATGAAAAAAAATATATACGGTTTAAAATATTTTTACATCGTCAATTAATGAGAAACATGTATTCTATTACATTACACTTTTATTTTCAAAAAGTTGTTATGATTTAATATTATTTTACATTGATAATGCACTATTTTTAAACTCTTAAGTATGATAATGATACACTCGTGTATTTTTTTTTTATCGAAAGTACCTCATAAGTATTTAATAACTCGAATCCAACAATTATACTTTTTTCACTAAATAATTTTACATCAGCATATTTTAAAAATAGTTTGTTTACTAAATTATAATTATTTTATTTTAAAAAATAATAACCTTAGATCATATCATAATTTTGAGTGTTGAGTATAGTGAGTGAGAGAGTTCCTATTATAGCTTGAAATATTTATCAGCCAAAAAAGTCTCATTACAAAGTTCTTAATAGCTAATACACCTAAACATTAGATGGTTCTATTTATGAATTTATAAATAAAGTTGGAAGAGTAAACGTTATCACACTAAAAAATAAGTATTGGTAAATACTTTGATTTAGATTTTAACAATAATAATAAAATAAAACAAAAACGTTGACTTTTTCCAACATTATTATCCATCCACATCAAACATAGGTCGGTTGCATGACCCAAGAAAAAACCTTAATGGCTGTAACTACGTGCACCATCACAATTGGTTCCACCACCCACACTTCAAACGCAACCTAGTAGATTTGTCAAAACTCAACAACCAACGACTCACTATTCTCATTTTATGGACACACATCCCTCTTAGATATAGCCACGTTCTACCTTAATCCTATTTCTAGATTAAAAAAATGTTTCATTTTTCAAACTTGCCTAACTAAGAAATAGTCATTTATATAGAGTCCCCACATCTACGTTTTGTTGATAATCGCTTTTTAGTATTACAAATGGCTTTTACAAGTGTTATAGCTCTTTTTGCTTTTCTTCTTCTTCAACCTCTTTTAGCTAAAAGTGACTTGCTTTCTCCTTTGCTTTCTCCTATCTTTGGTGAGATGCTTTTTTGTTGATTTTAATTTGTGGGTTTTGTGATTTCATCAAGTATAATCAAAAGGGTCATCTCAAGTTTTTACCTTTTTTTATATATATTATGTAGTTTGGGATTTCTGGATTGGTCTGATATTGTTTTTTTGTTTTGTTTTGTTTTTGTGTGTTCAGATGATGTGTGCAAGGAAGTTGAATGTGGGAAAGGAACATGCAAAGCTTCTAAGAATAGTATTATTCCGTTTGAATGTGAGTGTGATCATGGTTGGAAGAAAGCTTTTGATTCCAATGATGATGGTGGCTTGAAGTTTCTTCCTTGCATCATTCCTAATTGTAAGAACTATTCACTATTTATGTTATTTTCTCTCTTATTTGAGTTTATTTATCGACATAAACATTGTTTGGAAGAGTTTATAGAAATATGTTACTATAGCACTTATGCTATAAGCGCTTAATTAAGTTGTTTACAGAAACATGTAACTTTGAAAAGTAAAGGTATGTTTTCTTGATGATGTAGTATGTTATAGTTGCAACTGTGTGTGATAGAAAAAAGTCCATGGTATTTGGTGAAATGTTGAAAAGAAAGGAACCAACTAATAACAAATGAGGTGGAAATTTTACCAAACTTTTCTTACTTGATTCTAGAAATTTTATTGATATGCTGAAATGATATCCTTTCTAGGTACATTGGACTACTCTTGCTCCAAAGCTCCGGCCCCTGCACCAGAAAAAGCAAGAAAAGCCAATGAGTCGATATTTGATGGTAACTCAAAGATATAACAATAGGGATCTCAATTTTCTGTTTGATTTTTTACATGCTATAATAACATTTTGTTCATGTGTTTTTCTAGCTTGCCATTGGGTTGATTGTGGAGGTGGCTCGTGCAAGAAGACATCGACGTTCAACTATAGTTGTGAATGCCAAGCAAGCTATAAAAATCTCCTCAATGTCACTACCTTTCCTTGCTTCAGAGAATGTAAGATTACAAGCCTCGAATAATTCATATACACCGTGATTTTTAATAACTTGGGATTTTTAATTTGTGTTCAAGGTGCTCTTGGCATGGGTTGCTCTGACCTTGGAATATCAGTGACAAATTCGTCATCAGCATCTTCTCCACCACCTGCATTGAATGAGGACAGTAAGAGTGAAGGTAAGGTCACAAGTCTAAGTTGTATGGCTAAGTAGGCAATTCAATTCATGATTTGGTTTTTTCCTAAACACAAGTTGAACTTTGATTCAGTAAATAAAAACTTAGCAGAGTATATAACAACTAAAGTAATGGAAAATCACTTTTATTCTTCAATTCTCAATACATTTTCAATGTGATAATACATTCATTTTTTGGTTTATCAGCTAGCTCAACTCTACAAGGAAGATCCATTTGGGTGGTATTGATTATGGTGATGGCAAAGTTACAGTTGTAATAGGACAGTTTCTGGATGGTTTTAGAAGGTTTTCATTTTATGGCATTGGTTAGGGACTATTATCATATATAGGGTCTAGTCACAACACTAGTTTAGTTATTATATTACATGTACTAGAAAAGAGATATTGGGTATGATATGTGTTTTTTTCCTAGCCCTTTTTCTTCACTCGCTTTGTACAATGATTATGTAGAATATTTATGATTGAAGGTGTTACAAATTTTTGTGATTTCCAAGTGTTGTGACTTTTTGTTTAATTTAGGAAATTTTTAAGAAGTAATAACAGTAATATGTAGGACACTTTGGTTATCAATCCAAGGACATGTGCTAACAACAAATACATAAGACATTGAATCTAAAGGATGCAAGCGATTTAAACTCAACTTGGCTAGATGAATAAGAGAAGTACTTTTGTTTTCTTTTATATACGCAGAGAAATAAGAGGAGCTCAGAAAAAGTCTGATACCAAATTGGAGTAAAGATCCTCATTGATCTTTTATATGAAAATGAAAACAAGTGCAAGCTAGAGGATTGATTATGAATACATTTATAAAAAGAGTAATAAGTGAATTTATTGTTGTTTTTCTTGTTTGAATGTTTTTATTAATATACCCTTTTAAAAAAAATTATAAGAGATTAAAAGCACCCACTAATATTTTAAAATAGAAAGGATAAAAAGTAATTTGAAAATTCTCACATAAATGAAATCAAAAAATTCTGATATATAAAACAGAAAGAGTAATAGTCATACATAAATTATACAGATTATCACTTTACATTTCCTCTCCCACAATCCCTTCTCAATATCTCTCTAAAACTAAAATCTATTTCTATCTTTCTATTTATTTTTCTCATTCATTTTGTTCTCTCAATTTCTTTTTCCCTCCCCACTAAATTTCATTGTTAAGAGAACTGCAGTTTAGTGAAAGAGGATCCATACACCCTCAACTCAGGTTTCACTCACATTGTGATTGGAACAGGTCCATGAAACACAACAGAGTATTAACACCGTTAACCCACAATGACTTAATTGAAAAATAGATATAAATTACAAGGATCTTTCTATATCACTCTGACTCATTAATTTAATCTCTTAAGAAATAAAAATCATTAATTTAACCTTAATTAAATGTAAGTAAAGCTAAAGATGATCTTTATTTTCCATAATGAGAAAGTAAACAATTGCACTACCAAGATCAGGTAGGACATATCTACAGACAAGTCTTGACATGAAAGGATTAGAAATTAACAGGCTAACAGAGCACTCATTCCAATGACTTGAGAAGTCTAAATAACGTAGCTGCCTCCCTAATCCGCGAAAACTCGATGCAAAACGCTTGAACTTCAATGAAGAGATCTTTAACTGCAACATAGGATCATCAACAAAAATAAGTGTCATGCAGCCAAATTCCCATTCCTTTTTTTTATGTATCAGTCAATTAATATACAAACTGTGAATACTAACAAATATTTTAAGGATAGTAGTAATAATGGAATTAAAAATTGAATACTATCAAGAGTTTTCAGGCTTCAAGAAATACAGGATAAACTTACCGTTTATAATATTGTTCCGAATCAGGCTTTGCAGGAAAACACAAACAAGTCTCACAAGCCTGTTCTGCATGTATTTATCCTGAAGGGACAAAGGTAGAAAGCTGAGGTGTTAATTGCAAAATAGTAATAGTATTGATACAACATACTAAATTTTAAATTTTCATTTTTTTAGGGTCATATTACTTGTATGAATACCCCACATACTAAACCTGATGTTAAAAATTTAAAAAGAGCAAGTATAGAAATTTGCAGGGCAAAAACAGTTAATGGTCAGTATTGAATTTGAATTAAAGGTACTATTGCCCAAGAGGTGTTAGAGTTTGACTTTGTAACCTTTAAGGACATGGTTCAAATCTCACATGGAAGCAGCAGTTGTAAAATGGTCAGTAGTACTACCTTTATTTATAAAAAAAAAATTCTTTCCCAAATTTAAAAGAAAATAAAGGTGCTATTCAGAAAGCAGTTCTATGATACCAGAAGACAGCAAATAGATTGGTGGTGGTTTTCATCAAATTATTTTACTTTCGTCTGCCTTTCCAAATTCTCCCATGATCTTACACTTGTAAAGTTTACCGTGCAAACTCCACATGTGAATGAAATATCACACAGAAACTCAATCCTATATACTTAGAAAAAATTTGGAAAATGAAAAAACTGATTTTTGTAACTTTACTCATAAACAAGCATACTCTTGTGATAAACAATATCATTGTTTAGCAGAATATGAAAAGGTTACAAGCTCTATAGACCTAAGATAATGAATCATAACCAAAAATACTAAGAGACGTCAAAATACAATTCTAATATTTTGGTGGTTCAAAATAAAAACATTCCCTATGTCCCAAACTAACTGACTTAGTTGACAAATTCATACAGATTGAGAAAAGTGTATAACTGAAAGAGAAAGAATAGTATTTTTACTAACTTAATTTATTCTTGCATTGGTGCGTTCACATTTACCATAAACGCAAAGTGGGAAACATTGAATTGAGAGTGATGAAAGTAATATTAATTAAAAGATACAATTGGAAAGAAAAAAAAAAAGTAATTAATATTGTAGTGAAAATTGAAATGGGTCCTTCATTTTGGGACAACTATTTTTTCAAATAGGTCAGTTATTTTGAGACTGAGGGGCCATTTTAAATCAAGAAGAACTATTGAACCGTGTTTCACCTTCAACCTATGAAGCATGGACACCTGTAATATGAGGCGTCGCACGGTTTCTGAGGAGCGCCGGTGTCAGACACTGGTATGATGCTCCCACAACATAGTGTCTGCCAACATAGACAAGTATCCCAACAAAAAAAACTTATTTGCTTCAACACACTTCATATACTTTTAGAAGACATTTCAGAAACGTCTACAAGGGTTAAAGATGGATAAATGAATTGCTCAATCTAGGTGCCCATGTGTATATATTTTGATTCTCAATTTAGATTTTAATAAATAATACTAATATTTTATTAAATTGCAATAAATAAATTAATAAATGTGTACTGGTGTCGGTGTCTTATGCTTTTTTCATTAGCAGTGTCTGTGTTGTGTGTCGTGTAAGGTGTCCGTGCCGGTCATTGGTTGAATCAAGAAGCTATAAGGATCTGTCGGAGTCCGTGATTTAATCTGATGCCTTCAACTCATTCCTGATCCATCTATGACCAAAAAGCTAAAAAGGACCTGATTTGATCAATTTAAAGGCCCTTCACCCCCTAGTTGATCTTCAGTATTAACAAAAGGAAATTCTGGAATTAGTCATATCACTTTTTTATGGCAAGCCGGTTGAAAGGATCAGCTAGGCGCCGGAGTCCTATCATCATGTTAGGAGCCTAAAAAAACAATTTATCTTCCGACACTAGAATGGAGTGTCTGGCCTATTTCATGAGAGTGGGACACTCAGACAGGTCTTCAACCAGAAGTGTCAATGTGCTACATTTTACAGCAAAAGAGTTATAAGGTGGTTTAGTGGTTTGAGGGAGGAACATAGGGATTGGAGTGATAAGGAGGTCATGGATTCAACTCTCCCCTCAAACAAAAGTAACAACTAACTACTAACATTGGCCATTTCATAAAGGGAAAAAACATGTTAGAGCAAAAGGCAAAGTGAAGTACCTTGATGTTCACACAAGATGATATACAATTAGTTATGTACATGTGAATGAATTCGGATGGCAGTTCAACTGCTGTTGTAAGCCTGTTCACAACTTCCATTGAATGTAAACTCATGTCCATATTGACAAGTACTGTAAAGTATCTGTATCCATAATAAGCAAATAGAAATAAAGAAAATAATAGTGACTGAGTATTAGCAAAAGACAGACAGATATATGAGGTAAAATGCATACTCTGCTGATAAGTCAGGAGATTTTATCAGATTAGTGAGAATTTCAACTGCAATCAGGGGATTGTTTTCCACCAGTTCCTGATAGAGAATAAATGAGGACAAAACATCAAAACCTAATTTGCCCGATGATTCTCAAAATGATTACAAAAACACGTACCGGCAACTTCCTTGGTGTCAGTCCACAGTGATATACAACCTTTGGATCCTTCGCAACCTCCACAAGGACTTGCTGAATTAGGGGCATAAATGAAAACCATCTTATTCTTCAATGAAGATGTGATAAAAGAACTAAGGTACAAATATAACTTTCCATATTATGTGTTTCAAATTGCACTCAGAAATATGTACGGCATATAATCAATATTAGATATTAAAAGAAAACTCTCCTTGGGAACCCAACCGAAACGAGAAACAATGTTCTCCTTACAAATCAATCAGAGAACTATCTTACAATCTCATCTTACACAAACAAAGTCGCAGGATACAAGTCTCATATTTTCCTTAAATGTGTGTTATGTTTGGTGGATGTTCGGAATCAGTTTCGTGTTTGTTCCCTATATTTCTCAGCTGCCAACTCATTAGTCATTCTGGCATAACACTTCAGATGTAGAACGCAAGAAATTTCAAGAAAATCAACAACTAGTAATATAATAAATGTCATGAAAACAAATCATGGATTTGGTAATATACACCTTTATTTCCTCTTTAATGGTTGAGATGGCTCAATTTTCTCTACTAATACAAGTGAATGCATTTTAGACGAAGCCAAATATGGCAGACTGATAGTCTGTTATGGTAACTGTGTTGGTATGGTGTGCGAGTCCATGAACTGATTCATGTAAACCACCTTTGGTGATTTTGGTCCAAGTATAGACGGTAAATTTCTACGGCCGTGCAGTCCACACTACAATTGGGTTCATTTGGCAACTCATTTTAAGGATGGTTCATTGGTTCAGCAAACAATTTGAAGAGAGTTTGGCTTTTATATGGTGTATACACAAGTTCCTCAATAGATATGCAGAGATTGGGTCTCTTTGCTCTTTTGATCTTCTCTCTTCTTTTTTGAATAATTTATTCTTATATCATATATAATATATAATACTTATAATAATAATAATAATAATAATACAATAGTTTAAAATGATAATCACCTCTTGCTGTACAGGTGCAAGAGCTCCCTTTAGAGCTTTTGCAATTAAGTCCCTTACTGCAGCCCCTCTACTAGTATCAACACACATACCATAGTCCCAAATAAGCTCGCGGTGGTCATTAGGGTTGGCCCCAAGTAGCTGAAAAGGGTTTACCGCAGATGGAAAGGCTTTGCCATTAGGGTTGACCCAAACAAGCTGAAAAGTATAAAGTTAGAATAATTTATTTATATATGTATGTATATATGTGTTTATTACGCCTCAAAAATAAAAATAAAAACATTGCAGACACAAATATGCAATACCTCGCCATCAAGTATCGGGAGCCTTGGTGGATGAGGCCTAATCCAGTGAGGACTTAACCCTTCCAGTGAAAGATTTGACAATAAGCCAACCACTGCTTCACCTTTATTTCCGGTGCCAAGTTTAGGCTGTGTTCCAGGTCGCAGATCAAACCTATTAATAGACCCTCATTATTATAAACTACATAGTATATGATTTTCCATTCTAAGTATGAAAACAAATGCTTCATAAATTCATCTATCCACTGCAATAGGGCCATACTCTGATGAATCTGTATCACAATTTGGGGGAACGTCTGGGTCAGGAACTACATTTTTTACAAAACCATCGTTAAATAAATGATGATATGGTTCTTGATGAACTTTGTCAGAAAACTGCTGCTTCAACTGATCTAGTGGAGGGAACTCCTGGCATCATAAAAGATAAATAAACATATAAGTCCAAAAGTTTAGAAGCAAGAGAAGAACACGCCCTTGGAAAAGCAGCAGTGCATCTCAGAATATTTAGATATTACGGAAGGGAAATAGATATATTATGGAATATGTACAAGCACTTTGCCATATATAAGTAACTTACATGCAATGACAAATCAAATTTTGTCACGTAATCTGATGCCGACTGTTTGAGAAACTGCAGTCCTCCAGCAAAAGAAAAATATATCAGAAACTACAAACCACTAGAAGATAAACATTTAACAAAAATGCACAAGAAAGGAAGCATGGTGTGTGCACCAACAGCAAACACATGATGCCATGTATAACTGATCCACACATGAAACAAATAGTTATATATGTTAAAGGTGAAACAAACATTAGAGTCTAATACAAGAAACAATCTAATACTATGTTTAACCAAAAACAAACATGCTATAAACAAATTTTTCATCTAAAACAAAATTTAATGGCTAATAATTATAAGAGGATCGCTTTAGTCAAGTTACTTATTTCGGACAGGATAAAAAACACAACAAACAAATGAGACAAATAAACTAACTAAAAGGAAATATATTAGAACAATCAAACCAGCCGTCTCTTATAAATGAGTTATGAGGCACAATTTTTTTGATCTAAAACAAAATTTAATGGCTAATAAGATGGATACTTTGATCAACGTATTTGTTTCGGAGTGGATAAGAACCACAACAAACAAATGACACAAATAAACTAGCTGAAAGGAAAATATTTGAACAATCAAACTAACAGTCTCTTATACATGAGGCAGTAATAATTAATAAACCCTTCAAAAAATGATTTACTAAACATGCATCTTCTAATTAAAATTTCCATTTTCCAACTAAATGCACCCAAGTTACAGAAAACAAAGCACACACACCTTTATCAATCCTTCTTTGCCTACATGCCTAATAAAAATGCCTACAAATCTCCTCATCCATCATAAGTGATAGTAACAACAATGTATATCACTGGTGTTTTCAAGACAATAAATAGAATATGACCTCTTTGCCATTATGGAAGCCATCAACACCTAATAGTTGCAGAATAAATGCTTTCTCAACTTTTTTGGACCCTTCATGACAGGAAGCCTGTAAACAACAAATTACCCTTGTCTCAACAGTCACAGTGCAAAAATAACGCAAAAATACATTAGAAGTATTCGAAATATATTATAGAGCGTGCAGATAGAAATAAATAAAAAATCAGTCAAAGAACTAGATCAACCATTGAATTTAGTTAGCAAGATTGGCTACATCATCAAATACCAAAGACTACTTTAATCTATGTAAATTGATATTTCAACAGTGCCTTTCTCTCCCTTTTATCTTCCATTTACTACATTTTTCTCAAGCACAGTTGTCAAAATGCAGGTCTTAACCATAAACTCGTAAAGTTTCATGCCTCAAAGTGAAAAATCTTATTAACTCAGTACATTCGCCATATGATATACTCAGTAAACTTTCTCCAAATTTGTGAATATAACTTATTTAGAGATTGCATACTCTCAAGTAGTTCCAGCTTAACATGAGTTAGTAAAGCCCATCCATCCAGGCATTCACACACATTCTCAAACAGAGCATTTCTAATGTCCAAAACTCCTCATCAACCTCCTTATTCCAGTGCTTCAAACACGTGCCTCAGTTACTTAAACTTGAGGTATAATGCATAGTCAACACTCTAGCTCCATCAGCAGTTTCTCCCTGTAGCTCCAAAAGCAGCTTCTTCGTGGGTTTGACACTACACTCAAGCCGGTTCCATCAGGAAGGTTTATTTAGCTTGTGTACATTTACCATTAAGTTGAGCCATTTACTCCCTCTCTCTCTCATATTGACAATTTTCAACTGACTTCAATCGTAGCACTACAGTTAAGATGTTTGCCCATCTTTTCTTCATCTCTCCATCGTGTCTTCGTGAAAGTATATTATCCTCTCTTTGCACTTCACTCTTTTCTTCTTCCTTTAATTTCATAACTGGTTCTAATTTCTAAGATTTAGACAAATTGTAGTGCCCAATGAATTATAAATTGGAAAGAGAAATAGCAATGCAAAAAGTTGCTTACATTTATGATAAAGCTTATGAAGGGGTTTGAAGCCAGATTCTGAGACGAATAAGCCTCAACTAGCACAGAAAAAGCTATTAATCGCTCAGTAGTGCTAAGTATCTTATTGTCCTGCACGTAAAAGATTCCAATTAAACAACATTTTACAATATCTCCAGTCGTATAGAGAGGTAAAAAAAACACCCAGCCCACTTTATTTTAACTCAATATTGTTTCAATCCGTGGAAAACCCAGCCCACTTTTACTTGAATTGCATACAGTGTGAGCCACAATAACTTTCTCTTTCCCATAATAATTGCCACACTTGTAATTAAAAAAGGAAGATGTATACAGATAGTCCCTTTTGGATTCCAACAATAATAAATACAATTTACACACTCCCAATTTACTATTTTCCAATTGTTTGGATTAATGAAAACCCGCCCATAGTTAATAAGCTAGATTAGTAAAATCAACATTATTTTATTTCATTTATCATATTTTCTAATCTACTTGAAATGGCCAAATACTAAAATTATCGTGGGAAATGCAACAACTTTTGCAGGGCAGAGGGAGTATTTGATATGTTTCAGCGCGCTACGCAACAGCAGTTGAGGTCACATTTGGTCTTGATTTTTCAAGATATCAAGTTCCAGCCAAAACAATAACAGTGACCGCATTTTAAAACCTTGATTGCAATTGGGGTCACACTTGAACGCAATTTTTCTCAAATGGGTGATGGGTGAAATAAAACCCACGACAATTACGCTACTGTAAATTAAAACCCTTTCTGTAAAACCTTGATAGCGATAAGAAAACTAAAAAATTGTAAAACCCTAATGGCGATTGTCGAAGTTGAAGAGAGATTTACCTGCAGGATCATGACGAGGTATGAACAGAAAGTGAAATGGCGAGTGTGAGGGAAGGTGGATTTGAACTCGGAGAGGATTTCATTGAGTGGACGCTGATCTTCTCTGATGATGGAGTAGAGTGATCGTGATTCTTCGAAGCTCAATTTCTGAATACTCATTTCTTCAAAGTGCTGCGATTCCTACGTTATTAGGGTTTCAGGATTTGGGACTCCGAAATGAGAAGTTAGGTTTTTGTTTTTCGCTACTATAATCTACTGTTGTTATCACATGTGATGTGAGTGATGTGATTTTTTTTATTATTTTATTAAACTTTATATAATTTTTTATTATTGTTAGTGAAAAAAAATTATATATATATATATATATATATATATATATATATATATATATATATATATATATATATATATATATATATATATATATATATATATATATATATATATATATATATATATATATATAAGTTTTAAAAAATTTATAATTCTAAGAAAGATTTAATTGAAATACACTGACAGTGTAAAAGAATTTTATACCCGTTGGATGCTGAAACAAGTTTGACTTTTATTTTAAAAATTTATAAAATAATGTAAACGGGTGATGGTGATGAATCGATTGTGTAAAACTTTTTACAGTGACAGTGCGTAGTAATTAATCTCATAATAATAATGAAGATTATAGTTTCAATAATTCAGAGTTGATAAAATAAAGGTTGAAATAAGAATGAAACTATTATACAACATAATTTTATTTTAAAATACTTATAAAGAGTTTACAAGAACAAGAGGTTCTTAGATTTCAGGGTTTTTCATTTGAGAGATTCCAAGTTTGAATACCCTTCAAAGCAACCTTCATTCTCTTCAGTAGAAAATGGTACAAGACGAATTTGAAATAAAATTGAAAACATCCTAACACTTTACGGGTACGTGGTTGACAAAGTCAAAAGAAAAAGCAAAGAATGAAGTGCAAAGAGAGGATAATATACTTTCACGAAGTAGAAAAGAGAGGATAATATACCTTCACTCTTTGCACTTCACCCAAATGGCCTACAATAATACCGTAATGAATCTTATTTCTATAAGTAGTTCAAACTTATCTTCTGACATAATCTTTAGTAAATCTTATCTTCAACGAGTCTACTCAATAATTTAAATCTTATCTTCAAACTTTAACCATCCATTTTCACTGTCAGATAAAACGAAAATAGCTTCTTTTAATTTAGGCAAAAATTCATTAGGACCTGCAGCATTAGATAAGGTTGCTAGTAACTTAGATTGGTCCATGAGAAAAGCAGTATCTTGAGAACTTAAGTTTGTATTTTTGCAAAGGTTTTGATGAGCTTTGCATAATGCCTCGAACTTTGCAGAAGATAATAGTTATGGGTTAAACTTGTCCCACAATTTAATTGAGTTATCGGGCAGTCTTTCCATAATAATTCTGATGAAAAGTCCAAGAATTAATCCAAGTAATGCCAAAAATTGCACAAAATGATAATAACACCTTGTGTGCCGGACAGTAGTTACTGAGGTAAATTCATTGAAAGACTTAACAGTGTAATCTGGGAAAAGTCCAAAGTAGATCCAACAAGTTGAAACCATTGAATGAACCAGTAAGGAAAGTTTAAGGAGATATATGTGTTGAACCAAATGAACCAAGTGTGGTTGAAAGGTTCAATAGCTAAGAAATTCGTCCAGGATTCCATATAATCAAAGTAATTGAATGTCTGTGGAGAGTAAGTTATGGAGAAAGAGCGACATTTTGCTGGCGGTTGGCCCTGATCGGACAGAAACAAAACTTTAATGAATTTATTTTAGTTGATATTGACTTTATTTCTCTCATTCATCAATATGATGAGATTGATAAAACAAAGATTAAGTTTTCCAAATTTAAGATAATTAAAGTTTGGTCTTCGTCTGATTGGGGCCAACCGGCAGAAGGTCGCTCTTTCTCCATAACTTACTCTCGACAAACATTCAATTACTTTGATTATATGGAAGCCTGGATGAATTTCTTAACTATTGAACCTTTCTACCATGCTTGGTTCATTTGGTTCAACAAATATATCTCATTAAACTTCTCTTACTGGTCCATTCAATGGTTTCAACTTGTTGGACCTACTTTGGACATTTTCCCAGATTACGCTGTTAAGTCTTCCAACGAACTTACCTCTGTGAATACTTGTCTGACGCAAAACACGCAATTATCATTATGTGCAGTTTTTGGCATTACCTAGATTAGTTCTTGGACTTTTTCATCAGAGTTATTATGGAAAGACTGTCTGACAACTCAGTTAATTAAAAGGTTTTCAATTAAATTGTGGGTCAAGTTTAACCCATAATTATCATCTGCGACAAAGTTAGAGGCGTGGTACAAGGCATATCCAAACCTTTGCAAAAATGCAAACTTAAGTTCTCAAGATACTGATTTTCTCATAGACCGATCTAAGTTACTAGCAACCTTATCTACAACTGCATGTCCTAATGAAATTTTGTCTAAATTAAAAGAAGCTATTTTCGTTTTATCTAATAGTGAAAATGGATCTATCACCTCTGACAACTTAAATAAAAATGAAGACGGCTGTTATGGTATTACTTATTTGGATGGTTAAAGTTTGAAGATAAGATTTGAATTATTGATTAGACTCGTTGAAGATAATATTTACTAAAGATTACGTCAAAATATAAGTTTGAACTACTTTTAGAAATAAGATTAGTTATGGTATTATTGTAGGCCATGTGGGCCGTCTTATCATATTATCTTTGTTTTTTCTTTTGATTTTGTCAGTCACATACCTGTAAAGTGTTAGGGTGTTTTCAATTTTATTTCAAGTTTGTCTTGTACCATTATCTATATAAGAGAATGAAGGTTATTTTGAAGGGTATTCAAACTTGGAATCTCTCAAGTGAGAAACCCTGAAGTCTAAGAACCTCTTATTTTTGTAACCTCTTGTAAGTATTTTGAAATAAAATCTTGTTATATAATAGTTTTGTTCTTATTTCCGCATTTATTTTAACAACTCTGATTATTGAAACTAGTTTTCTTTATTCTTATTATTTTTACTTTAATCTTTACAAGAATTATAATATATATATATATATATATATATATATATATATATATATATATATATATATATATATATATATATATATATATATATATATATATATGGATCAGGATCAAATGACACAAAAGTGTCAAACTTAGTAACATGACACATTCGATAACTCTTTACCACATATTTGTATAACAAAATCCACTGCTGAATTGAAAGTTATTATCATATTTATCATGTCTATAAAATTTAACATCAATCGAAAATCATTTGATATGTCAATGAGATGCTTGAAAACAAGCGTGTTACAAAACCATTAATTTTGATCATTCTCTTTAACATGTCAAATGATTTTCGATTGATGTTAAATTTTATAGACATGATCTATATGATAATATCTTTCAATCCAACGGTGGATTTTGTTATACGGATATCTAGAAAAGATTTAGCGGAGGTGTCATGTTACTAAATTTGACACATTTATGTCATTTTAAACTGACTATATATATATATATATATATATATATATATATATATATATATATATATATATATATATATATATAAGGGATATATTATATTAGTATATTTGTAAGGGATCATCAGAGGCGACATGAGTGATGTGTCGTCTTTGCCATAAAACCCTCTTGATTGTTCTTTTGTGAGATAGATTGCTTGTTTATTTGATTTGTCGCTCATTTATTAAATATGTCGTTAATTTTTTGAATGACCCGCCTAACGCGAGAGAATGGGAAGTGATGTGTCCATAATTCGTTTTGATGTAGATGGAGTCATAGGAAAGTTAATCACGATTTTCCAAATAACTGTGGATTAAGTGTTCATTTCCACATCCTTGTGTTAGTTGTTTTTTCCAATGGGCCTAACATTCAAGCCCAAGTACAATTGTAGATATCTCAACCCTAAAAGTTGAAAGGGGGCAATCACATCTTCACACAAAAATTACATACACAGAGTTTCTCAACCCCCCCTCCACCCCACCCTTATATGAGTTAGCTATAATCCTTACAACATGCCCTATAGCCTCTGTCAACCCTTAATCGCCAGGGATTGTCACATATTGTGCTTTTAGTAAGTATAATTGTCGTCCACTATGGGGCCCAATAAAACTGGCTTGGGTGATCAATCACCATTTATAGTAAGTTTTCATTACTGATCTGACGCAAAACAGAGACATTTGATACACTGTGCAAGCATTTAAGGTACAATTCGATTAGTTTTACTTTCGTTATGTTATTTACGCATTTTTAATCTTTATTAGGTTTTACTTTGTTTATCGTGATTTTATGCGTGGGATAGCTGTGTTTTTGCCCGACAGATCCAGGTAGAAGAACCGGAGAACTCAGAACACGATAGTGCGAGAGATCGGCACGCAAAAGATCAGAAAATCCCGGTACAGGAGGCCTGACACGGCCGCCCGTGTCACATGACATGGGCCGTGTTAGGGAAAGGGAAACAGAAGAAGAAAACAGTAGCCTGACACGGCCCGTGTCAGGCAGAAATTCACCCCGTGTTGGGCATGCCATGGGCGTGTCAGGAGAGCCAGTATGCTGACACGGCCACCCGTGTCAGCTGACACGGGCCGTGTCAGCCCAAGCCCAATATTTCCAATTTTTTTGGGCTTTTCATTCTTCGGGCTTTGTGGAGACATCTTTGGACCTGTCCAACTGCTGCTGGGAACTTTCACTATAAAAAGAGGTCTTCTGCCAAAGGAAAAAGGCATCTTGGAATACAGCAAACCACAGTATTATGAAGCAATCAAGTATTACAGAGATCAAGCCATTTGGAGAGCTGAAGAGATTCATGAGCGGAAGCAATTGAAGATCAAAGTCATCCAATTACTTGTAATGTGTAATTTTTATCTTGAATTTGTTTTAAACAATATGAGTAGCTAAACCCCCCAATGCTAGGGGGTGTCCCTGATTTAGAATTGTAATGAATTTGAGTTTACATTTGCATTTATAATATTTTATTTACTGTAACCTTTTGATGTGTTTATTGCTTTCTCTTTCGGACCAATCGAGATTGATCTATGGTTATTACTTAGGCTGGACCGCCAGTGATAAGGTTTTCATCAGGTTACTCTGCAGTAGATATTGTTGCAACCTGAAAAATACAGTGTGCGAAAAAACAACCGGCGAAAGAAAATGACAGAAGAGTCGCCACCGTGCGTTATTTATCCCAAAGGAGGGAAAGGAAACGCTCGAAGTAAACCTGAAAAGAGGAAAGGAAAAGACAAGGTCTCGCAACCAAATCTTGGGTTTGGGGAGTCGGTTATGCGAAGGGAAGGTATTAGCACCCCTGCGCATCCGTAGTACTCTACGGGATCCACTTTTGTAGTTCTTGTCTAAAGGGTGCGAGTTTATCTTGTGGTGTTTACTAAAAAAGGGGTTAAATGACAATGACTCGCGCGGATGTCACATCCACTGCATACGTATCTCATCTGAATATGAGAATCAGAGTCTTCGTAGCTCGGCTGACCTATGGGTTGGGGGATGTGTGCTCGCTAAGACATCGCGTCTTATGCCTACGTATCTCATCTGGAATGAGAATCAGAGCAAGTCGTAGTTCGGCTAACTATGGGGTTATGGATTGGGTTTTGGACGAACGACGTTACTACGCAATCTACCGGATGCTCGACCTTTGGAGACTTACTCACCTGTAGTAGAAGGAGTAAACGTGTGTTTAGGAGAAGAAAAATCAATGAAGGGTTAGGGTTTGGGACGCTCATGCAAAAAGGCAGTCCTTGACGAAGGAACCTGCATAAAGTAAACACAAAACATTGCCTCCTATCGAGGTCTTCCAGCTAGGAAAGCAGTAAAATGTGGGAAAAATGTAAAAGGTACCACACAGATGAAGATCCGAGGTAACAGCAATTAAAGGAACGATAAACCCTGAGATCCCTCCAAGCTAACATCATCAAAGAAAGTGGGTCAGTACAGGTAACCGGAATGAACCTCCAGGGGGTATCCCACAAATAAAGTGGAAAACCACGCAAGTTATCCCTGCAAAAGTCATGTGAGCCCTCACAAAAACTCAACAAACAGGTTAGAGACAAAAAAAATAGGGTAATCAAGGGTTGCCCCCAAATCAAAATGTAACCACATGAATCATGCCATTAAAATTCACAAAAAAGACATGCATCAAAAGGGCATCAAATTCACCCATAATACCTCAAACATTCAGAGTATTCAAATTAAAAGCTCAAAGGTAATGGGAATAAGGGCAAACCTGATTGGAGAGCTTGATTGAAATTGAGTTGCACCCGTGAGGTTTACAAAACAATCTTTAGGGTTTATGTGAGGCAGAGGTGATTCTGTGCAGTTGAGTTCCCTTCAGGGTTTGGAGGCTGCTCTGAACTCTGTTAGCTCTTCTCTCACTATCTTTTTCCCTAGGGTTCTTCTCTCACTATCTTTTTCCCAGACAGGGTAATAGGAATAGAATTGTCTTTTGTTTCACTGAAACTCTGAATTTATAACCTGATTTTTATGGACCTGTGGGCTCAAATGAGAGAGGTCCAAGTCCAAGATTTTTTCTTTTATTTATTTATTTATTTATTTATTATTATTATTATTTATTTATTTATTTTTCGTTTTCCATTTTTTTTTTAAATATTCCGATTGCCATGATGAAATGCAAATGTTAAATGACCTAAAAATGAATGCATGCATGAGGTGTAAAGCGTATGCTTCCAGGAAAAATGAAGGGTAAATTTTGGGGTATTACAGCTGCCCCTATTCAATCAACTGGAGACCTGGAAAGAAGATAGCAGCGGCTTTCGTGCTTTCGAGGTATCAAGGGATTGAATACAATAAAAGCCCGAAAATTTACACTGAAGTGAAGTGAAGTAACAATGCCTGTCAGAATCGGCGAAGAGGTGGTCTTGAAAGAAGAATCCGTCTGGTACGGTCAAAGTCAGTCTGAATACCGAAAAAGAATGTTAACCTGGATACCAAAATAAATGGTAACACCGAAATAACCATGGCCAGAATGCCGCTCATCAGTCTGAATACTAGAAATGACTTCGATCTGAACATCGGGAGATATGAGATTATTAATATCGGTTTGAACATCGAGAGGCTGGCCTGAATGCCACAAGTTGCATCGACCTGAACGTCGAAAACCTCTTCGATCTGAACATCGGAAAATCGGCTTGGATGCCACAAGTTGCATCGACCTGAACGTCGGAAACTTCTTCGATCTGAACATCGGAAAACTGGCCTGAATGCCACAAGTTGCATCGACCTGAATGTCGGAAACTTCTTCAATCTGAACATCGGAAAACTGGCCTGAACGCCACAAGTTGCATCGACCTGAACGTCGGAAACTTCTTCGATCTGAACATCGGAAAACTGGCCTGAATGCCACAAGTTGCATCGACCTGAACGTCGGAAACTTCTTCGATCTGAACATTGGAAAACTGGCCTGAACGCCACTTCGGTCTAAATACCGGAAACTTCATGCTTGTCAGCATCGGCAGAAATAGGGAACGATAATAGAGGCAGCGCATGGGCCAATGACACTTGCTGGGGATAACAAAGGTAAGTCATGAACAATCTTCAGTCTGAGTACTGGAAACAACTTTTGGCTTATCACTTGGGATACCGAGAATGTTTTATGCTTACATGCGTATGTTTGAATTTTTCAATTGCGTAATGCTCCATGAAAATGGAAATGCTACACGATTTGGGAGGATGCAATGCAATATAATTCTACATGCAGGGATGCGAAATGCTGGGTAGAATGTCAAGCTGAGGCAAGGGGATCTGCTGGGGAAATGATCACCATCTTCTGGACCCTGGCAAGGCTGCTGGAGATGCACAGCGCAAAGAATTTTGTGGGGAAATGACCCGCCACACGGTGTTCTAGCAATGACGAAATACCGAGATTCTGACTGAGGAGAGAATGTCACTGAAAACCTGCTGTTGGGAAAAGCGATAGTGGTTCTGGCAACCACGATCTGCGAAAGATGACTCAGCAGGGGAAGCAAACACCGATACGGTACCGAGGTTCTGCTTCAAGGAAAGAAACCATGGATCTGACATTGGGATTATCGATCTGGCCTCGAACTCCGAGGAGCAACCGCTTCTGCTGGGAAGATACAGTCCGACACTGTCAACTCCGCTGGGGGTATATAGTCTGACACTGTCAACTCTACTGGGGAGTGTATAATCTGAAACCACCGCTTGGGGGGAGGTACAGTGGTGAGAACCTGTTGGGGATTGAAGAATCCAACGCTCTGATCAGCTCTGCAGGGATAAGATACCGAATTCGTCTGTTGGTGACTTCACTAGGGAAAACATTCACGATCATCTGCAGGGGATTTTAAGGAAATGCCCCGAGGGTACCTGTTTTGAATAGACGATCCAAAACACTTAAAATTTACAGCAATTTTAAATGTTTATTAAGCATGTACCTGTAAAGCTCTTATGTGTCATGATGCAATGTTTATCAAAAATTCGGACGTCATTTTTGCAAACAAAATAGAAAAATGAAAATGAAAATAGAGATATACTGAATAACATGATTTTATTGATTGAACGGCCTCTGAATAGGCATTTACATCAGGAAGCAATCCCTGGAAAGCGGTAATCGCACAACAGATAAAAACAGACATTAATCTAATGGCAATGTGAAATGGATTTCTATTGGGTTCCAATTCTGCTATGACTTGCTCGTCTTCAAGATCCTCCAGATGATCAGCTTTCTGAAAGAGTGATTAGACTGTTTCCTATCCTTCAAAAGTTTCCAGTCATAGACACGAGATGAGATTCATAACTACTCAGGACGCAGTCATTCGCTTAATCCCTAACTTTTGCCTGGATCGCCCTTTTCGGGTTTTCAATCCACCGGGATACCCATTTTTGCCTAAGTTGCCTTTTCAGGTTTTCAACTTACCGGGTGTACAATCTTTTCACTTTTAATCCCTAATTTTTGCCCGAACCTTTTTCATTTTCTTGGTTCGCCGGGATGCCCATTTTTGCCTAGACTACTCTTTTTATTGTCCAACGGGTCTATTTCATGCGAAGTATTTTTTAACTGCGTCTGAGTTCACCGGGGAAGTGAAGTTTTCACCATCCATCGTTGCAAGCATTAAGGCCCCACCATCAAAAACCTTGGTGACAATATACGGTCCATCATAGTTAGGAGTCCACTTGCCCCTGTGATCTGTCTGAGGAGGAAGGATCATTTTCAACATCAAATCTCCGACCTAGCATCGAGGACGCACTTTCTGATCAAAGGCTCTCTTCATCCGACTTTGATACAATTGCCCATGACAAATGGCTGCCATTCGCTTCTCTTCGATAAGACTCAACTCATTGAACCTTGTCCGAATCCATTCAGCTTCGTCTAACTTGACATCCAACAGGACTCTTAGAGAAGGAATCTCCACTTCAACAGGTAGGACTGCTTCCATACCATACACAAGGGAGTAAGGGGTTGCCACGGTCGATGTACGTACTGAAGTACGGTACCCATGCAAGGCGAATGGTAGCATCTCATGCCAATCTCTGTACGTAACGACCATCTTCTGCACAATCTTCTTTATGTCCAAAGTCTTGATTCTCAAATCAATGACTTGCTCAATACCCAAGATACAAGCTTCATACTCAGCTTCATTATTGGTGCACTCGAAAGTCAGACGAGCGGCGAAAGGCATGTGGGCACCTTTCGGAGTTGTAATGACAACACCAATTCCACTTCCTCTGGCGTTGACAGCCCCATCAAACATTAAAGTCCACTTTTCGTCTAGATCAGGTCCCTCTTCAACAACTGGCTCTTCACAGTCTTTCATCTTGAGGAACATGATGTCTTCATCTGGAAAATCAAATTTCATCGGCTCATAATCTTCAACCGGCTGTTGAGCGAGATAGTCTGACAGAATACTCCCCTTGATGGCTTTCTGGGAAGTATACTGGATGTCGTACTCTGTCAGTACCATTTGCCAACGAGCAACTCTTCCGGTGAGAGCTGGCTTCTCAAATATATACTTGACTGGATCCATTTTGGAGATCAGTAAGGTTGTGTGAGACAGCATGTATTGTCTCAATCGCTTAGCAGCCCATGCAAGTGCACAACATGTTTTTTCAAGCATTGAGTATCTCGACTCGCAATCTGTGAATTTCTTACTCAGGTAGTAGATGGCATGATCTTTCCTACCTGTCTCGTCGTGTTGACCGAGAACACAACCCATGGAATTGTCCAGTACTGTCAAATACATAATCAGCGGTCTCCCTAGGACCGGAGGCACAAGGATATGAGGATTCTGCAAATACTCTTTTATCTTCTCGAACGCCCTTTGACAATCATCATTCCACCTGATAGCCTGATATTTTCTCAACAATTTGAATATTGGCTCACACGTGGCTGTTAGGTGAGAGATGAACCTTGCAATGTAGTTCAACCTCCCTAAGAAACCACAGACTTGTTTCTCTGTTCTTGGCTCAGGCATTTCCTGTATCGCTTTCACTTTGGCCAGATCCACCTCAATCCCTTTTCCGCTAACAACAAAACCCAGTAGTTTTCCAGATCTCACCCAAAAGTACACTTGTTTGGATTAAGCCTCAGCTTGAATTTCCTCAAACGCTCAAACAGTTTCTGCAAATTCACCAAATGTTCTTCTTCTGTCTGAGATTTGGCAATCATATCATCAACATAAACCTCGATTTCATGATGAATCATATCATGGAACAGAGTCACCATCGCTCGCTGATATGTTGCTCCGGCATCTTTCAGACCAAACAGCATCACCTTGTAGCAGAAGGTGCCCTATGGGGTTATGAATGTTGTCTTCTCCATGTCTTCTGGTGCCATCTTAATTTGATTATAGCCAGAAAAGCCATCCATGAAGGAGAATACCGAGAACTGAGCTGTGTTATCCACCAAAACGTCAATGTGAGGTAAGGGGAAATCATCTTTAGGACTAGCCCTGTTCAGATCCCGGTAGTCAACACACATCCGTACCTTTCCATCCTTCTTAGGTACCGGAACGATATTTGCAACCCATGGCGGATAATTTGTGACTGCTAGAAACCCTGCATCCAACTGTTTTTGCACTTCTTCCTTTATCTTGACAGCCATCTCTGGTCTTGTTCTTCTGAGCGTCTGCTTGATCGGAGGACAACCTTCTTTGAGCGGCAAGCGATGTACCACGATGTCTGTGTCAAGCCCTGGCATGTCCTGATAAGACCAAGCGAAGATGTCAACATACTCTTGCAGCAATTCAATCAACCCCTTCTTCACATTGTCTTCCAAAGCAGCCCCTATCTTGATTTCTCTCTTGGCGTCCTCGGTGCCGAGATTAATCACTTTAACAGACTCTTGATGCGGTTGAATGACCCTTTCCTCTTGTTTTAGTAACCTGGTAAGTTCTTTAGGGAGTTCACAATCTTCATCACCCTCTTCTTCAGCTTGAAAGATTGGATTTTCAAAGTCGAAGCGAGCCATAGCAGAACCGTTATCAATAGGATCCGGTGATGTGCATCTGCATGAGTGATGGTATGTGCTTATGAGTGTGAAAAAAAGAAGAAGTGGAAACTAAACAAAACATTGCCATTTTTTTTTTGAAAAACTGCAAAAATAGAAAGACAGGGAACGAAATATTTGAATGCAAAAAGACGTCCTTTATTTATGATAAAAAAATGAAAGTGTCACATAGATGAGCCCTACAATGAGTCATTACACCCTGGCGGAACGTAAGACTTGGATATGCATGAATAAACAAAGAAAATTACTCCTCCAGACAAGTGGCTTGGACAATCTCCTCAGAAGACCAATTATTGAGAACTTCACCCGGGATCCTCGAACGCACCCAGTTATCGATGTCGCAATCACTATCCCCATCTTCATTGTTGACCGTAGAGACTAATTTGACTTCTCCTTCAACCATGTTAACGTTGGCTCCACCATGTTGGGGCATGGGATTGTTGGCGACATTAGGAGCTGGTGCAAAGTTAACGGCCTTTGAATCAATGAGGTTTTGAACTACGTTCTTAAAAGCTTTGCAGTTCTCAATATTGTGGCCAGGTGCCCCAGAGTGGAAGCTACACCTAGCGTTAGCGTCATAACCCACCGGAAGCTTGCCAACGGGAGGAGCCAGAGTGCGCAACTGCACAAGTTGTAGTTGTTGAAGACTAGAAAGCAACTGAGCGTACGACATTGGAAGAGTGCCGAAACGCCGGTCCATCGTCCTTGGCCTCGGTTGATAGGCGGATCTGTTACCCTGTTGCTGCTGTTGGTACTGAGCTGGTTGACGCTGTGGTTGTTGTTGTTGTAGTGGTGATGCAGCTGGAATAGTCACAGCCACAACATACGGTTGTTGATGATAGTTCTGAAAGTTATTCCTCCAGTTATCCCTGTTCTGATAAGAAGATATGGCACTTGCATCCCCTTCTCTCCCCTTCTGTCCCTGAATGAAAGGCTTTTTCACCCCTGATGAGGATCCACCTCCACTCTGGGTCTCGTATGTCCTCAGGTAATTCTCCACCCTCTCTCCGGTAGAGACTACATCATCAAAATTGGAGGCATTACAACCCACCAGGCGCTCCAAATAAGGTCCTGGCAGAGTGTTCACGAACAATGTAGCCATTTCCTTCTCCAACATAGGAGGTTGAACACGGGAAGCTGTTTCTCTCCAGTGTTGAGCGTATTCTCTGAAGCACTCATTGCTTTTAAGAGACAGATTTTGAAGTTGAGTTCTGTCCGGAGCCATGTCTGCATTATACTGATACTACTTCACGAAAGCCTCAGCCAAATCCCTCCAGCAACGGATGTGGGCTCTGTCCAGCCTCATATACCATTCCAGGGATACCCTAGCTAGGCTGTCCTGGAAAAAGTATATAAGCAACTTTTCGTCATCGGAGTATGCAACCATTTTACGGAAATAGGCTTGCACATGGGTCTTCGGGCAAGAGTTGCCATTGTATTTGTCAAATATCGGGACCTTGAATTTTGGTGGCACTCTCACACCTGGGACCAGCCCCAAGTCAGCAACATCTACTCCCAGAGGATTATGTCCTTTCACTGCCTTCAACCTCTCTTCCAATCTTCTAAACATGGGGTCCACACCATGACCCATACCAAAGTCTTCCTGCAGCAGGGGGAACTGATCATCCTGATCATCATGAACGGGCTGTTGACCGGAGGTGACATGTAGGATTGGGATAGGCCCCGGTCCATTGGGTCCATTAGCCTCTCCAGCTGGAGGATCAGTCACCATCTCTGGTTGAGTAGGGGGATTCCTCTGTATCATCTGCATGGGCTCTTGTTGTCCCTGAGCCACCCCTTGAACCACATCCATGAATTGATTCATGCGAATTTTCATCTCGGCAAACTCTGCCTGTAGGCTCTCCATTACTCTCTGTTGGTTTCTGCGGGTATCGTACCGGTGAATGCCTGGGTCAACTATCCTGATAATGGAACACCAAACAAACTGAGAACACTATGGTGGTACCTGTTATGCAAGACATGCTAATGAATATGTAAATGCAATGACATGTTCATCAATTCCAAAGGTATTCTACCCCCTTGATTCCAGTCTCTCAATAGATAAACGATGTAAAAAAAAAGACTAAGTCGTTGATGAGAACCAAGAAAATTCCGACTAGAATCAAGTAGAAGATATAAACCCCACAGAAATGGATAAACATGTGTGAATGATTATGAATGCAAAATGATGTGATGCAAAATGATGTGAATGCAGTGCAGTGGCATGGGAATCAGGATCGCTGTATCTGCTTGAACATCTGTCAGGTTGCACTGTCTGGAGAGAAATTAAGAGCACACCAAACAAAGGTCATGGGATGGATCATGTTATCCTTAATATCAACCATCCATTTTGGTGGATTATGGTTTACACCTTATCAACACCCAGGTTTTATTGATATTAAGGATACCTGATCGGATCAACCATGAATCAAGGGTTTGTTGCAAGTCACGAGCATGGAGTTTAGGTTAAGAACCACCCAAAAGGAGTGTACTAAGGTTTAAACCTGCCAAACATGTTCTACAAAAGGTTCCCATAGTCATAATCCCATCTTTCGGATATTATCGGAGGAACGACTACTCGTATTCCAAAAATATTCTCAAGAGAGACTCTTATGAGTGTAGTATCGCGTAACAATCGTATCAAATCTTACACTTGAACGAATTTCGCACTACGTCCTACGAATAGGCCAAGATGGGTTTGGTAAACTAAGGTCCTCGGCTTCTAAGGTCTATATTGGAAAAAGTAATGTCTAACCACAACTTACTTGTGTGACATTATTGATCTCAACATGACCTCCACCAAGTGAATGGGCTTGCAAGTCAACTTGCTAAGGAATAACTCCACACAAGTCGACAAGACTATGCCATTCTCCTATCCTAAGTGCACTCGAGTTCGGGTATAGAACTCATCTCACAAAGATCACCAAGCAACCATAGCCAGCCAACAGATACAACAATGATATGTACACAATGCAATAAGGTAAAGCAGGTAAATAAATAACTGTACAAAAGCATGAACACCCAATAAACAATGCAATAAGGTAAAGCAGGTAAATAAATAACTGTACAAAAGCTAGGAGGGACTCGCTTAGGGAAACTGCTTCCTCAGCAGAGTCGCCAACTGTCGCAACCTAAAAAATACAGTGTGCGAAAAAACAACCGGCGAAAGAAAATGACAGAAGAGTCGCCACTGTGCGTTATTTATCCCAAAGGAGGGAAAGGAAACGCTCGAAGTAAACCTGAAAAGAGGAAAGGAAAAGACAAGGTCTCGCAACCAAATCTTGGGTTCGGGAGTCGGTTATGCGAATGGAAGGTATTAGCACCCCTACGCATCCGTAGTACTCTACGGGATCCACTTTTGTAGTTCTTGTCTAAAGGGTGTGAGTTTATCTTGTGCTGTTTACTAAAAAAGGGGTTAAATGAAAATGACTCGCGCGAATGTCGCATCCACTACATACGTATCTCATCTGAATATGAGAATCAAAGTCTTCGTAGCTCGGCTGACCTATGGGTTGGGGGGATGTGTGCCCGCTAAGATATCGCGTCTTATGCCTACGTATCTCATCTGGAATGAGAATCAGAGCAAGCCGTAGTTCGGCTAACTACGGGGTTATGGATTGGGTTTTGGACGAACGACGTTACTACGCAATCTACCGGATGCTCGACCTTTGGAGACTTACTCACCTGTAGTAGAAGGAGTAAACGTGTGTTTAGGAGAAGAAAAATCAATGAAGGGTTAGGGTTTGGGACGCTCATGCAAAAGGGCAGTGCTTGACGAAGGAACCTGCATAAAGTAAACATAAAAACATTGCCTCCTATCGAGGTCTTCCAGCTAGGAAAGCAGTAAAATGCGGGAAAAATGTAAAAGGTACCACACGGATGAAGATCTGAGGTAACAACAATTAAAGGAACGATAAACCCTGAGATCTCTCCAAGCTAACATCATCAAAGAAAGTGGGTCAGTACAGGTAACCGGAATGAACCTCCAGGGGGTATCCCACAAATAAAGTGGAAAACCATGCAAGTTATCCCTGCAAAAGTCATGTGAGCCCTCACAAAAACTCAACAAACAGGTTAGAGACAAAAAAATAGGGTAATCAAGGGTTGCCCCCAAATCAAAATGTAACCACATGAATCATGCCATTAAAATTCACAAAAAAGACATGCATCAAAAGGGTATCAAATTCACCCATAATACCTCAAACATTCAGAGTATTCAAATTCAAAGCTCAAAGGTAATGGGAATAAGGGCAAACCTGATTGGAGAGCTTGATTGAAATTGAGTTGCACCCGTGAGGTTTACAAAACAATCTTTAGGATTTATGTGAGGCAGAGGTGATTCTGTGTAGTTGAGTTCCCTTCAGGGTTTGGAGGCTGCTCTGAACTCTGTTAGCTCTTCTCTCACTATCTTTTTCCTCAGGGTTCTTCTCTCACTATCTTTTCCCAGACAGGGTAATAGGAATAGAATTGCCTTTTGTTTCACTGAAACTCTGAATTTATAACCTGATTTTTGTGGACCTGTGGGCTCAAATGAGAGAGGTCCAAGTCCAAGATTTTTTCTTTTATTTATTTATTTATTATTATTATTATTATTATTATTATTATTATTATTTATTTTATTTTTTTCGTTTTCCGTTTTTTTTATAAATATTCCGATTGCCATGATGAAATGCAAATGCTAAATGAGCTAAAAATGAATGCATGCATGAGGTGTAAAGCGTATGCTTCCAGAAAAAATGAAGGGTAAATTTTGGGGTATTACAGATATCACCTAGGACTAGGGATACCCTGTATGAACCAAAGCATTCTTGATATTATGCAGCTTAACTTCACCCTCATTGGCTATGGACATAGGAACGAGGGTAGATTGATTAAAGGTTTTCTCACCAAGGACTTGAGAGAAAATACCCTTGAGAACTGATAGTAATTGATATTTGTTGATGCAATAGTAACTCAGAGTTATTACATGGATAAATCATACACCTTCCATGGCATTGTTCCTTTTTCTCTATAAACCCTTATTTTTATATTTCTTTATTATTTTCTTTTTACATTCAAAAACCAAATTAATACTTTTTGTTTAATTGAATGATAATTTAAACTCAATACTAACGTGCAGTCCTTGAGATCGACATTCGGGGAATTTCCCCATCATTACTATAAACGGCAAAATAGTACACATGCTATTTTTCCGATCAAGTTTTTGGCGCCGTTGTCGGGGACTTCCAAAAATATAGAGTTTAAATTTTATTTCAATTAAAATTTTGTTGCTCTGCAATAAAATTATTTTTCTGTCATTTATATTTTACTAACCAGTGTATGCGAGGAAAACCCTCAGCTGAAATTCTTTTTGACGCAGAGATCGAGAGAACCCTTCACAGAAGACGCACAGAACAAAGAGTGGATTCTACAGAAGAAAGTACCTCGGATCAACCAGAAGTCAAGGAACCAATGGCTGAAGTTCCTCCAATTCCACCTCATCCACCTCCGGAGAGACTCATAGGTGACTATGGAGGTGCAAACGCACCGGGTGGTCGACTGACAATAGTTAACCAACCGGTGAATGTGACAAATTTTCAACTGCATCCTAGCACTATCAATCAATTGGAAAGAAAACCTTTCACCGGAAAGGTTAATGAAGATGCCAACAAACACATGTAGAGATTTCTGACCATGAGCACCACCTTGAAAATTGATGGTCACACTGATGAAGCAAAAAAATTAAGAATGTTCCCGTTCACTTTAGCTGAAGACGCGGAAGAATGGTTCTATTCTCTCCCGGCCGGTAGTATCACTTCCTGGGAGGAGATGGAAACTGCATTCTTAAATGAGTATTTTCCAGCATCGGTATTCCTGAGAAAAAGGTATGAAATTCTGAATTTCAAAGAAAAGGATGGTGAATCATTGGGAGACACATACAAAAGATTCAAAAGGATCTTAGTCGCGTGTCCCACTCATAATATGGATCAGACAGAACAAATGCAGATGTTCGTTAATGGGTTGAAATTAAAGACAAAACAGTTGATTGATACAGCAGCCGGTGGCTCAACAAATTTCTCAACAGCCACTAGTATCAAGAGGATCATTGAGGCAATAGCTGCCAACGAGCATCTAGATCTCTATGACCGGTGTACCAGGCAGTCAGATGGAGTGATTGATCTAAAATTAGAGACAAATAAAATCCGTCTGGAAGACACTGTTGCTGCCGAAGTCGACAAAAAGGTGAAAGCGATGAATATAGGTACTCAATAGATAGCGCAGGTTCAACCAGTTCAGGAGAGCACTTGCGAAATCTGTAATGGACCTCACCACACTATCTATTGCTTTGCAACTCCCCAACAAATTGAAGAGATCAAATTCTTGAAGCAGAATAATCCCTACTCTAACACGTACAACCCAGGTTGGAAGAATCATCCAAACTTCTCCTGGAAAGATCAGAGAGGAAACGTTTCGCAACAAGGTACAGGGCAATATCAGACTCAATATCAGCAACAACAACAAAAACAACAGGCACCTAAAAAGGCAGACTGGGAGATCGCCATTGAAAACCTGGCAACTCAAAATAGGCAATTTGAAGGAGAGACTAGAAACAATCAGAAAAACACCACAGCCTCCCTAAAGAATCTCGAAGTTCACCTGGGGCAGATAGCATAACAACTGGCAAGTTCTCGAACACCAGGTTCCCTACCAAGCGAAATAGTTCAAAATCTGAGAGGTCGGGAGAATGTTAATATTGTCACG
This sequence comes from Lathyrus oleraceus, assembly GCF_024323335.1. Lineage (NCBI taxonomy): Eukaryota > Viridiplantae > Streptophyta > Magnoliopsida > Fabales > Fabaceae > Lathyrus > Lathyrus oleraceus. The sequence continues at coordinate 275,273,170 of NC_066584.1, read as the reverse complement.
ACGACAGAGAAAAAGGCTGCTAAAAAGAAAAAAATTATATCACCGAGCGAGCCGACTAAAGAAGAAACTCCAAGAGGAACTAAACCGGTGATTAAGTTGCCATACCCTCAGAGACTGATAAAGAAGGAACCTAGTGAGGCAGACTTGGAGAAATTCATGACAATGTTTAAAAGGATTGAGGGTCATACGGCCTTGTTTGAAGCACTTGAAAGGATGCCCATGTACAAGAAATTCGTGGAAGAGGTAATGGCTGAAAAGAAACCAACCACTGAAGAACAGGTATCCGGTAAGGAACAATATAATGTAAACTCCCTGGAGCAGCACATTCCTAACAAACAAAAGGATCCAGGAACTGTCACAGTACCATGCACAATCAAAGAAAGAACCTTCAAAAAGGTACTAATAGATTCTTGAGCTAGTTCTAATCTGATGCCATTATCGATCTATCACAGGCTGGGTATTAAAAATATCAGTGATATAAAGACCAATCTGAAGTTTGCGGATCACTCCAAAAAAGATGCATATGGTATAGCTGAAGATGTACTGGTAACAATAGCGGACTTGAATTTTCCAATCGATTTTGTGATCCTAGACATACCTGAAGACAATGAGGCACCCATCATTCTGGGTCGACCTTTCATGAAGACGAGTCGATGCAAGCTTGACATGGATGAGTGCATGTTAACCTTGAAAGTTCACAACAAGGAAATAACATTGAATGTTATTGAAGACCAAGAGCTGGAGGAAGATGCAGAATCTCCATATCAAGTAGGCTTAATCAGGACATTGAATACTATCAAAACCTCACCGCTGTCAATAGCCACCCTAAACAGAAAGATTCCTAACACCGAAAGGAAGGTTACAAAGGGATCATGGCACAAAGGAGTCCACACTGATAAAAGAAACAACTTCTGGATTGTATACAAAAGGTGCAACAGGGTTTTGAACCTGAAATACCCCCCCATGATAAGGGAAATGAATCGTCGAGCCATGCGACGTTAAACGAAGCGCTTCGTGGGAGGCAACCCATGCTTTTTATTTCTAAGCATTTTTTTGTCTGTAGGTATACAAGAGTCCCACAGGGAGGAGCCAGAGGAACCAGCGGTTGACCTGACAAGACAACCAAAAATCGGCCAAAAAGACAGCCAGACATGGCCACCCGTGTCACCTGGCACGGGCCGTGTTAGAAGAGGGAAATTTGGAAAGGATGTTTGAAAAAAAACAGTGGCCTGACACGGCCACCCGTGTCAGCTGACACGGGTCGTGTCAGGAGCACTGTAAGAAAAACAATTTTGATGATGAAAACAGTGACCTGACACGGCCCATGTCAGGACCACTGTAAAAGAATTTGGAAAATGGTAAAAACAGTAGCATGACACGGCCATCCGTGTCAGCTGACACAGCCATCCGTGTCAGGCGTGCTAAATTTTTGAATTTTTTTTGAAAATTAAAAAAAAAATTGTGGGCCCCACCCACTTAAACCATTTTTAACCACTCTTTTTCCTTAATCACTCAACATTATCAGATTTTTCACCACTTTTCAATACTTTCTCTCATACTTTTCATCTTCTTCTCCCACTCTTTCACAAACTCCATTAAAATTCACTCACCTCACCACACTAAACCATACATGCAACCAAGTTCCACTCACCTATAGCCCAAACACCCTTCACGAGTATTTCTCACCTCGCTGTCACGGTCGCAACCACAGTTTTAGATTTTTCTAACTCAAAAGTTCGGAATTTTGATAGTTCTGCAGGTCCAAAATGTCCTCGAATAGAATCCTTATCGGAAAGCAACCACGTGCAGAGATGGCAAAATCCCGAAAGCGCCCGAGCCGGAATCCTAATTCGCACAATATTGTGTTTGACAACCCGGAGCAAGAGCGACGTTACAAAATTCACCAGAAACGCAAGCTCACGCCGACCCGGTATATGTGTGAGAAGACTCTGACGAGCCTAGGGCTGAAAATTGAGGTAGACCGAATGTTTCATGTTTTGGGCATGCTCGAGTTTATGAGTCTGGAGGTGCCGACCTACGAACGAATTACTCTCGAGTTCCTCAACACCTTGGAGTTCCAGCTAGAAAAGCGGTGGGTTAACACCACCAAGTATTATTTCGGCACCTTACGCTTTCGATTATTTAACAATTATCACGAATTGTCTGTTGAGGAGTTAGCTGATATACTCCGCCTCCCGCTGAACGGACCCGGAGCGGTCCCAGACGGGTTTTCTCCTAAGGATTTCTTGATCGCCATAACTGGGAGGATGGATTACTCCTCCAAAGGTGCCAAAGCATCGGGCATCCAGAATCCCTGTTTCAGGTACGCCCAAAAAGGTTTAGCCTACACATTGTTTGGTAGAGGCGACGACACTGGAGTAGCTACTCAGAGAGAGCTATTCTTCATGTACTCGATGGCTCAAAACCAAACCATCAATGTAGTTGCCTTTGCAGCAGACTACCTGGGAAGAGTCGGCCGAGCAAACTCCGGAGGCATTTCCGTGGGAGGTATGATCACCTAACTTGTATTGCATTTCGGGTATCAGGCTGTTTTACTCGAGGACACGCCAATTACAGGTAATACTAAAATTGACATGTCTGCTCTGATTGCCCAAGGTATGATTGCAGTTGCCCCCACCTACTATTCCGTCCTCATTCATAAAAGATTTATCATTGCTCTGCTGGATCCGGACAGAGTTGCTATCACTGACTGTACGAATTGGTTATATGTGAGTGCCGATCCTGATGCGGATGAAGGCCACGAAATTGACCACTTTAATGCAGGTGAGCACTTTGTAGATGACCAAGCAGAAGGAACGGAAAGAGAAGAAGAATATCCTCAAGCACCTCCTGAGCAGTTTGTTCCATAACCTCAGGAACCCACCCAACAGGCGGCGGGCTCCTCATCTTGGTCAACTTACCAATGGGGTTGGATACATACCAAAATAGGTGACTTGAGGACTGAACAGCAAAGGCAAGGCATCGAGCAAGCCCGTTAGGGGGCGATGTTGGATGAGATGAGCAGCATAATGCGACAGTTGATGTTGCATTTTTCGCAACCGCCTCCTCATTAGGACCCTGTAAGTTCCCTCCGCCGCGCTTGGTCACAAACATTGTGGACAATGTTGAGTTCAAGTGTGGGGGAGATTTTATGTCTTTTATTTGCAATTTATTTGTGTTATTTTTACTTTTTAATTTTGTATTGAATTTGTCTGTTGAATGTACATTATGCTGCAAGTGTGTGTGTCAAGTCTGTGGTGACAGGTTGGAAAAGTAATGATCACAAGTGAGAATGGATGAAAGATCACACCTCTCACCATGGCTTGTTGTGAAGGATCTCCCCAGAAAGTGACAATGTTGAAAGTAAAGATCGGACGCAACGTACACAGCTTAACCGACACAAGTATCCTGCACACTCCGAAGTAAGAAAGCAAGTGCACCAAATTAAGAAGCATTGTGGATCCTGTCAAAGTTGAACTAAACCAAGTGAGTCAGAAAAGGCCAAACACATTAATCATCATGAGCGTCATTCAGGTTTGTCTTTATCACTCTTAATTTGCATAGACTCTCTGGGACTGTCACTGCATGATACACACACTGAGGCACGTTGTTTGTAATTAACCCCGAGTCTTTCTAGCCATCCCGCATTATTATATCCTTCTTAACCCCCTTAGAGCCTATATCCATTTTTTTGTTTAAAACACCATGAATGTAACCATTGGCCAAAAACACTTCCTCACCCTGCTCAGAGTCATGAGAATATATTCCAACTGTGTTGAAAAGCTAAGTTTGGGGTAAAAACCCCAAAAGCTCTCAAAGCCCTAGAAAGTGCAAAAACAAGAGAAAAAGAAAAAGTGATGAATCGAGAAAAAGAAAGAAAAATAAAAATCAAATACTCGATGATTCAAAAGAAAGAAGCACGGAAAAGGGTAGTCGGTAAAAATTCAAGAAATAAGAAAAGAAAACCGAGGAAATAAAAGAAACCAACACCGGATATAACATCGACTCTGAGCCAAAAGCCCCTTGTTTTCCTTTTTTTTGTGAATCCATACCCTAACCCAAGCCAAGCTACAACCCTAAAGACCTCAAAAGTATGTGTGTTATGTGTAGGTGATGAGAAAAGAGAGACTATTCAAACTTGTGAGTGATATTGCATACTTCGAATTATGAGTGTAAACAGTTAACCCCGAGAGAATTGGTGAGAATGTGAAATAAGCAGACAGGTGAAACAGTGCTTTAAAGTGGAAGTGTGAATGATGACTTACGAGGATGGGTAGGACTTGTGGAAGGAAAAGGGAAGACGTTTGCGAATGATCTCAGCAGTGGTGGAAAGCATAAAGAATTCTGGGGAGTGATAGTGAAACATTACTTGGGACAAGCAATGAGCTAAGTTTGGGGATGTGATCAGTCACCATTTATAGTAAGTTTTCATTACTGATCCGACGCAAAATAGAGACATTTGATACACTGTGCAAGCATTTAAGGTACAATTCGATTAGTTTTACTTTCGTTATGTTATTTACGCATTTTTAATCTTTATTAGGTTTTACTTTGTTTATCGTGATTTTATGCGTGGGATAGCTGTGTTTTTGTCCGACAGATCCAGGTAGAAGAACCGGAGAACTCATAACACGACAGTGCGAGAGACCGACACGCAAGAGATCAGAAAATCCCGATACAGGAGGCCTGACACGGCCACCCGTGTCACCTGACATGGGCCGTGTCAGGGAAAGGGAAACAAAAGAAGAAAACAATAGCCTGACACGGGCCGTGTCAGGTAGAACTTCACCCCGTGTTAGGCATGCCATGGGCGTGTCAGGAGAGCCAGTATGCTGACACGGCCACCCGTGTCAGCTGACACGGGCCGTGTCAGCCCAAGCCCAATATTTCCAATTTTTCCGGGCTTTTCATTCTTCGGGCTTTGTGGAGACATCTTTGGACCTGTCCAACTGTTGCTGGGAACTTTCACTATAAAAAGAGGTCTTCTGCCAAAGGAAAAAGGCATCTTGGAATACAGCAAACCACAATATTCTGAAGCAATTAAGTATTACAGAGATCAAGGCATTTGGAGAGCTGAAGAGATTCATGAGCGGGAGCGATTGAAGATCAAAGTCATCCAATTACTTGTAATGTGTAATTTTTATCTTGAATTTGTTTTAAACAATATGAGTAGCTAAACCCCCTAATGTTATGGGGGTGTCCCTGATTTAGAATTGTAATGAATTTGAGTTTACATTTGCATTTATAATATTTTATTTACGGTAACCTTTTGATGTGTTTATTGCTTTCTCTTTCGGACCAATCGAGATTGATCTATGGTTATCACTTAGGCTGGACCGCCAGTGATAAGGTTTTCATCAGGTTACTCTGCAGTAGATATCACCTAGGACTAGGGATACCCTGTATGAACCAAAGCATTCTTGATATTATACAACTTAACTTCACTCTCATTGGCTATGGACATAGGAATGAGGGTAGATTGATTAAAGGTTTTCTCACCAAGGACTTGGGAGAAAATACCCTTGAGAACTGGTAGTAATTGATATTTGTTGATGCAATAGTAACTCATAGTTATTACAGGGATAAATCATACATCTTCCCTGGCATTGTTCCTTTTTCTCTATAAACCCTTATTTTTATATTTCTTTATTATTTTCTTTTTACACTCAAAAACCAAATTAATACTTTTTGTTTAATTGAATGATAATTTAAACTCAATACTAATGTGCAGTCCTTGAGATCGACATTCGGGGAATTTCCCCATTATTACTATAAACGGCAAAATAGTACACTTGCTATTTTTCTGATCATTGGGTCACACAGATAGTTACGTTCACCATCTTTTCACGAGGATATTTAAGCAAAGCTTCAAGATCATTGTCAACACCATTGTCAGGGGTTTCTTTTGCGGGGGAGAATTTAGTTCCTCCCGAAGAAAGTACGCTCTACAGGTTTTTACAGTAAACATCGTACCTACTGACGTTGTTAGAATCACGAGGATAGAATATGAATCCTGAATCACCTTCTCGAATGAAGACGATGTTGGTATTCTTCCTAATAACAATAGCCCCATTGTCGTCACAGTTTAGTATGATAATTGAGATGTGAAGTCAGTATTTATCAACCATGGTAGCTCATTAGATGTATTGTTCTTAAGCACCTTCCAAAGGCTTCAACTCAACCCCGATAGCATCGAAGCATTCCAAGATTCTATGGTTGGAGTTTCAGGTGAACATGTGCAGGTAAAAGGACATGTAACACTTAAAATGATTTTCAGCTCAGAGACAAGTTCCAAAACGATCGAAGTGAAGTAACTCGTGGTGGACGCTTTGTCTCCTTACAACATCATCTTGGGAATATATGTCCACAACTTCCTACGAGTGATTCTGCCCACCCTTCATTTGAGCCTCAAATACTCGTTACTTGATGGTTTATTCGGTGCAATTCGGGAGGATTAGGAAATCTTCCAGGAATGTTATCAAAGCAGTCTAAAAGGAGGGAACTCCTCTCCCTGGGCTCTGCCCCTCATCCAAACATACATGACATCAATGTAGCAAGTCGGGACCCTAGACTAGGTATGGAGAATGAAAGATCACCCTAATAAAAGACTTAAAAGAGGTCTAGATTGACCCCCTGGACCACCAAGTCATAAATTTGGGCGTCTCTCTATCTAATATGAGGAAAAGGAGTTGGTCGTCATGGTAATGAGGAACATCTATTTGTTCACATGGGTGCCCTCAAATATGAAAGACGCGGGTACCAGAGTGGTATGTCATCATCTTTCCATTAATATCGTTGTCAAGCTAATATCTTAGAGAAAATGCAAGATGGATGAGGAAAAATGAACGACTATTGATGAATAAGTATAGAAGCTGACAAGCATCGGTTTCATAACAGAGGTAAAATACCTATTTTGGCTGGCTAACATGGTCTTGGTAAGGAAGGCATCAAATAAATGGCGCATGTGTGTCGACTTCACTGACTTTAACGTTGCATGTCCTGAAAAGGTTTGTACCCTCAACTCAATATAAATCTCATGATTGAGGGATATCCAGGCTACAAAACACCGATCTTCATGGACGCTTACAAAGAATTTCATAAACAAACTGCCAAAGGCGTAAACATGGCCATTGAAGAAAATCCCTTAAAAGGTGTGGTTACAAACTTTCCTATAAAGGGCAGGAATACGAATAACGTATAGAATACAGAGAATCGAACACACCATAAGCAATTCTTGAGGGAATCGCCCTCTGGGGAACTCAACTAGAGTCTCTTATGAGGAACTTAACTAAAGTCTCGCATGAGGAACTCAATTAAAGTCTCGCCAGAGGGCCTCAACTAAAGTTTCGCTAGAATGACTTGACTAGAGTCTTGACTATGGGAATTAACTAAACTCTCGCCAGAGGGACTCAACTAGATTCTCACTCTAGCCTGAGGGACTCAACTAAAGTCTCATATGATGGACTAAATTGAAGTCTCGTCAGAGGAACTCAGCTTAAGCTTTGCCTAAATGCTCAACTTAAGGTTCCATCTGAACTATTCTGAAATGAAGGAAATAATACTAAATCACTTTTCCCTTTCTAAGATCTCATGCTTGATGGATTACATATTGGTATATTTGTAATGGGCTCATGAGAGGCGACGGGAGTGATGTGGCATCTCCCCGTGATTATAGGAGATTGTTGACTACCTATTTCTCAGGGATTCATGGTGAGACTCCCTCTCACATAACTAACGGGAGATAATGGAATGATACATGTGATATGTCCCAAAGGAAAACCCTCATGTTTTTATGGGGATGTCACCAGGGTAACATCACTCTGGGTGGGGACCCAGGAGTCGCCCTTGTCAGGGACCCTCACAAATATAACACTAAAAGGTTTTAAAGGTGCACATATCGCAGGCCCTTCCACCATGTGCTCATTTTTTTTACGTAGTAGACCAAGGTTATAGGCTTGTAGCCTCAATTATGCCTGCCCCATTTTTTGCGTGCTTTTGCGATGCGGGCATGCCTATTTTCCATCCCTACTTGGAGGAAGATTCGTTGAAGGGATACTTGGTAGCCTTTTGGGAGAGTTTGAGCTACAAAGAGGGAGTCAGTGATTCGTATGTACCACCTACCCATAAAAAGAGACACTTTATTAATACGCAAATAATTGTGGATATGACAAACGCTCTTGAGAGGAAATTTTTATTAGTGAGGAGAGAAATTATCCTTAAGAAACTTTTCAAGATAAGGAACGTCCTAGTTGTAGATTAGGTACTTGTCTCCCCTAGTCCAACTCCTAGTCATGTCTTAATGGAGGCGGCCATCGAAATGACTTAGAGGGAAAGTGAGGCTTTGCTTAGGGAGAAAGTGAATGTGTTAAAACAAGGACGCCCTTCCTCTGAGAGATGGATCAAGAATTTGAATGAATGATTTGCGTCTACTGCGGGGTAGAGTGAAAAAAAGGACTGGACTAAGAACCTACCTCAAGAAAGGTCCCTTACTAAAAATTCTAAGTCATCAAGACCTGCCCTCAGGGGAATTATCATGGGATGAAACACAAACTCTTTCTTCTTTAAAGTTTTCTCAAGTATTTTAATCTCAAGGGCCTCGTACTTCATAAGAGGTACATTTTTGTATCTCTTAAGGGGATTATGTCTATGCTCAGAATCTCATAGATAAAGTTAATCTATAGTTGATGGCGGAGATGACCTATCACATGCAATAAGGTGTTACCATGATGTCTCTGGCGGCGTTCAACCTTGGCAAGCTAATGGATTCTATAAACCCTTGAAGGAAAATTAGCACTAGAAGAGTCAATGAAAACTAGTTTCCTATGAGCGAAGCCAACTTTTGAAAAAGCTAGTTGGCTTTCAAAATAATATGGAGACCCTTAGTACTCCTTATGAACTCACTTTACATGTTACTGATTTGAAGGCCTCCCTAGTTGAGAAGGAGAAATCCATCAAGGGAGCGAGGACTTCCCTGAGCAACTAATAACTAATAAAAGATCAATATAAATATTCATTTGTAGCTGAATCGAATATAACTACCTCATTTGGTTGAAAGTGTTCCTTGGTCATTTTGATGACTTCCTAATCATTTGTCAGTTTAACAATTGAACATTAATCAAAGAAAGTCTAATAATTAATATGGAAAACAAACTCCTTATTCATAAGTTTCTCTAAGTATGAGGGATAGAGTTTTGGGTGATCTTGACGAGTCTAAGAAATAGTTCAAAGAGTTAGTGTGACAATTTTACAACAAACATAAAATGGAATAAAATTGACTAACATGTTAAAATTACAACACTCAGTACCTTCCTTGAATTTGAAGTTACCATGCCAACAATAGATACACAATCATTATCTAGAGAACATATATAGTTGGGTGTTTGTCAAACTCGACTTGAATTTCAACTTTGAATCTATCATATAATGTTATCATAAATTGAACTAGTAACCAACCCAAGTTAAACTTCATTACTTATAAGAATATAAAAAAAGTTATTGTGAGTTAGTATACTATGACACTTACTTAACAATATTACACCCTTCTTTCAGCATGTGCACTCAAACTTCATACCCATAGTCGCATTAGCTTTGTTGTATTGAGGACAAGACTCATAGTACCATCCAAATTTGTTTGACATTAAATTAACTACCATGTCAATGATTGTTCATAAAGAGGCCTAAATAAAGGGAAATTCAATAAAGTGTGAAACAACAAATAATTAGGAAATTCAATAAAGAGGCTTAAATTACTTCCCGACTCGATAAATAATAAAAAAAATAACATGTATAACACATAAACCCTCTAAGTAGGATGCTACTCATACAACAACGAAACACACATGAACCAAATAATTTAATATTAAACCATTTGATAAGCAGCGCAAATTATAAAATGGTTAGCGTAAAAGCCTCAACAATAATAAGTTTGAAAAGTGGTTCAACATCAAAATCAAAGGAAAGATATGCAACATAAATCAAATAAACAAACATCTTATTCCCCCCGTGTTAATAATAGGAGCGACTCAAACTATATACTCAATCAACAATCAACTAAAGAGGACCAACGTCATCCTCTACTTCAAGCTCATATTGAGGCACCTGATTGTTTGTACTTTAGAGGAGCACAAACGCAACAACACAAAAAGGGTTTGAGAATATGCTCAAATAATAATCGGTGCATAAAACAATTAGAGTAGATTGACACAACATAAATCATACACATATCAAACATGCACCACAATATCATATATTCATATTTCACCCACATCATGATCAATCACCAATCAAAATGTTATTCATCACTTCAAAATCACACAACTCATCAAGAGTGCTCAACAACATTTAGACTTCTAATATGCATAATTGTTATGTAAATCAAAGCAGTATCGACTCGACTCATGCATGTGGTATTGACTCAACAAATGATTCTTCATATGAACCGGGTCCCATCTCTGAACCCAAAGCCCCCACTCTGAGCTATAAGTCCCCACTCTAAGCTTGGGACAAGTCACTAGTCCCCTCTCTAAAATCGTGACTCCTCTTTTTCACAACAACAACAACATATGATGTATGACATATAACAATGCAGTGACAACAACAGAACAATGAATATAACCCACTCTTACTGAAAACAATCATGCAACAACAACAATATAATAATGAATAAGCCTCACTCTTATTGTATATAATCATGTAATAACAACAACACAATAATTATTACAACCCACTATGATTGTAAAAAGTCTTGCATTTAATGCATCACAAGTAATTCTCATTCCAAACTACTCATCTCATCAATCATCAACAAGCATGTAAATTAATTCACATAATTATATTTGCATTTCACAACATATATTCATACATTAAACATGCATCCACACATCACTTATACATATCAATTCATCTCATAAGGCACTACCATGAGGTAGCTTTGCACGTTAGTTTTCCAACGCTTCAAATTGTACCTCATTTGGTCTTAAGGAACTAAAGTTATGGCAAAAACAACCGGGTAAAAAATATGATAATATGTAGCAATTTTTCAAAATTCAACTAGCATCAATCGATAGACATATGGGTGCAATCGATTAACATCAATTCATATTACATTTCGCCTTTCCAATTTTTCACGTTTTGGTTTAAAGCAGTCAATTGATTAAGGGAATCAATCAATTGACATAGTTCAATTTTTCAAATTTTTCCAAAATTACACGCATGTTATCGATTGACATAGGATGTCAATCGATTGACATTAGCCCAAAATCCAAAAATCCCAATTTTTCACACATAACTTCATCTTCCCCACTCCCCATCCCCTGTACATCAACCCAACTCTCATAATAACATTCAAATACATTATAACATCACCAAACAACATCATTGCATCAAATACATATCCTACTATGATTAATACATCAATTGCTTACTGGTTAAACCCTTAATCCATCACTTTTATCATGAATTAATTCAATTATTTTCATACCCTAAAACACCCAATTTTAACACAAATTCAATATTAAATCAATTAACTCATGATCATAAAAGCACTATAACATCAAACACAAATTTCCCATTAATTCATGGCATAAAAACAGAATCACAATCATCATTTATCATATTAACATCAAACAATAGAGAAAAAATAACCCTATTGGAGGTTAAGGGAAACGTCTATACACTTTCATGATTAAGACACCCTTAGATGAATACCCCCCCCCCCCCCCCCCCCCCCCCCCACCTTGTAAATTCAACAGGCAAAGCAAGAAATTTGATATGGCCTCCTCTCCCAAAGCCCTAGTTATCCAAGACTTTTGCTCTTTTTTCTTCTCTTTTCACGTTTACAGCAAAACTCCCCAAAACCCTTATTTTTCTATTTCTCTTAAAACATATACTAATTAAATTAAATTATATTTAATTCAATTTTTGGCCTAACTAAAACACGAGTCCTCTCTATTAACCACCTAATTTCTATTATTTACACAATATTACAACAACCATTTTTCCACCGTAGTCATATCACATTTTTTACGCGCATGTTTTTATTTTATTTTATTAAGAAATCTTTCATCACGGTTCCTAAAAATATTCGTTATCATACGAATTAGATGACAAGCTTCAAATCTCATCATCAACATTTTTTCATTTTTTCAATAAAAATAAGTGTGTGTCTCTTCACATTTATTGTTATTTAAAATTTGAAAGTACAATAACTACTATTGTTTCATTAAACTGTGGTTATATGTTACATATTTCACTACGATTGAAGCTTGCAACCGTTGTCAAATTATTTCCCACGAAATCAAAATACAACAGGTACTTTATTCGTTCATAACACATAAAGGTGCCCTAGCGAATGAGACGACAGCGACGGTGAAATCTTCACCATCTTCATTCATTTCTAGAAATGGATACCATTTATGGAAACGAAATCGCTATCCTCTTTGAATTACGTTACATTACCATTCTCTCTCTCTCTCTCTCTCTCTCCCTCTCTCTCTCTCTGACGCTTCTGAATGTTTATGTTCTTTGCCAGGGTTATTAGTTTCTTTTTTTAATAGATAAATGATACTGACTTTTGTTGCATTTCATGAATCAATGCTTCCGACATTGATATTGTCATGTGTATTGTTCATATTTCCATGTTCATGTTTTATTCATATTTTATGAATATGTTGTAGGTGTTTCCATGTTCACGTTGCAATTTGTGAATATGCTTTAGGTGTTGCCATGTTCATGTTGCAATTTATGAATATGCTTTAGGTGTTGCCATTTTGTTCATGTTCATGCTTTATTCAGATCACGTGCATATAATCATATTAGTATGTAGTGTGGGTAACATTAGTGTGTCATTCGCATTAGTATTTTGATATAAATTTCAGGATTTTTTATGAGTCGTAGTTGGATGAAAGTTGATAGATAAGATTCGGTGTATGAGAATGGAGTTCTTGAATTTCTTGAATTCGTTGGAAAAATGTTCCTGAAAATAATGGTATCTTTTATTGTCCTTGTGTTGTTTGCAGGAATATCAAAAAACGGTAAAAGAAAGAAATATTACATCATCTATGTTGTGATGAAATATGTCAGAATTATACAACATGGACGTGATATGAAGAAGTGGATAATAATTGAAATGTACATCACAAATGGATGAAGATGATGAAGATATGGATGATCGACTATAAGATACAATTTGTGATATTGGAGAATCGTCTTATATGAAAGACCATATTTATGATACTCTATGTAGCGATAAAGATGCGCCTTTATATAAAGGGTGCCTCTATTTTACACGATTGTTTGTGTTGTAAAAATTGTTTAATTTGAAGGCAAAAGATGGGTGGTCGGATAAAAGTTTCACAAAATTGCTTGATTGTTTTGAAACAAATGCTACTAGAAGATAATAATTTGTCGGATCGTTGTTATGAGACCAATAAGATATTGTGTCCAATGTGTTTGGACTATGTCAAAATACATGCATTCCCTAATGATTGCATATTATACAGGAAAAAGTATGAAAATTTGGATGAATGTCCAGAATATGATGAGTCGCGCTACAAGTTGAAGAACAACAATGGTGATGACAATGACAATGTTAGTAAGAAACGTCCTCCTGCTAAAGTGTTAGGGTACTTGCCAATAATTTCAAGGTTAAATAGACTTTTTGGTAATGTGAATGACACAAAGAATATTAGATGATATGCAGATGAAAGAAAATATGATAGAAACATTCGCCATGTAGTTGATTCTTTGTAATGGAAGAAAATTGATTCATTATTTTCGAATTTTGGCCTTGTGCCAAGAAACCTTAGGCTTGGGCTTGCCACAGATGGAATGAACCTCTTTGGTAATCTGAGTACTAACCATTCTTTGTGGCTTGTTCTTCTCACAATTTACAACCTATCTCCTTGGTTGTGCATGAAACGCAGGTATATGATGTTAAGTATGATGATTTATGGACCAAGATAACCTGTAAGCGACACAGATGTTTATCTAAGTCCATTAATTGAGGATTTATAACTTTTGTGTTGACGTTGATGATGCATATTATGGTGAAAAATTTAAGATGCATGCAATATTATTTTGTATAATCAACGACTTTCCTGCATATGGTAATTTGGCTGGATATAGTCTTAAAGGACATAAAGTGTGTCCTATATGTGAATCTAATGCCTATTTTCACCAGCTTGAGTTTGGAAAAAAGACAGTTTACCTTGGGCATCATAAATTTCTAAAACCCAATCATCCTTATCGTAGATTACAGAAGGCTTTTAACAGAGAGCAGAAGTTTGAAATCACTCCTAAACATTTAACTGACGATGAAGTTTATCAATGACAAGAACACATTACTGTTGTCTTTGGAAAGAATAAAGACGGTCATGTTGAGAAAAACATTTGGAAAAAGAGATTTGTGTTCTTTGATATTCCATATTGGTCCAGCCTCAATGTAAGACATTGTCTTTATGTGATCCATGTGGAGAAAAATGTATGTGATAGTTTGATAGGAACACTTAAAAACATTCCAGGAAAGACTAAAGATAATAATAATTCTCGTTTAGATATGGTGGAGATGGGTATACGACAACAATTGGCTCTACAAGATAAAGGAAAAAGATCTTATTTGCCTCTGGCATGTCACGCTCTATCTAAAAAGGAAAATAAAAGTTTATGTGAGTGTTTGCATGGTATTAAAGTTCCCCAAGGTTACTCTTCAAACATCAAGAAACTTGTATCAATGAAATATCTCAAGTTATTTGACTTAAAATCCCAAGATTGTCATGTCTTGATGCAACAACTTCTATCAATGGCTATCTATGGCATCCTTCCAAAAAATGTAAGAGTAACTATAACTAGATTGTGCTTATTCTCCAATGCTATATGTAATAAAGTTCTTGATTTCAAAAAGTTATATGAATTAGAAGATGAGGCTGCAATAATGTTGTGCCAATTGGAGATGTATTTTCCTCCATCATTTTTTGACATTACGGTTCACTTACTTGCTCATCTAGTCAGGGAATCAGACTTCGTGGTCCATTTTATTTAAGGTGGATGCATCATATAGAGTGATGCATTAAGATATTTAAAGGATATACAAAGTATCATCACCGACCGGAAGCCTCGATCATCTAAAGGTACATAATAGAAAAATCTTTTGAGTTTTGTTTAAACTATTTGTCGAAAATATAGTCTATTGGAATTCCAAAGTCTCTTCATGTTAACGGGTTTGAAAGTAGATGTACTCGAGGTTTAAATGTTAAGTCAATGGATCAGGATGTAGTACTTGAAGCAAATTTCTATATATAGAATAATCTCAGTGTAGTTGAACCTTACATAGCTACTTACAAAATAGTTATGAAGAAAAAATATCCCCGAATGATTGACAAATGGTTGTTGACACGACATAACAAGGAATTCATAAGTTGGTTTATTAAAAGGAATTCTAATGATGATGGTGCATCCGAGATACTTAAATGGTTGTCGTACATACCAAAATTTACTGTGATAACTTGGAAGACATGCAACATTTTTAATTATTCCTTTTATACAAAAGCAAAAGATGATGGTAGTATAATGCAAAATAGTGGGGTTATGGTTGAGGTCAAATCCATGTATTTCTCTAGTTTGAAAGATAAGAATCATATTTTGGCAACCACCGTGTTCTATGGTGTCATTGAGGAGATTTTAGAGATTGATTATGTTATTTTCAAAGTGTCTTTATTTAAATGCAAGTGGATTCCCAAGAACAATGTTGTACAAGCTGATGAGTTAGGATTTATACGGGTTGACCTTGGCAAAGCAACTTATAACACCAAACCATTCATCATGTCTACTCAAGCAAACCAAGTTTTTTATGTGACAGACCCTACAAACTTATTGAAGAGATGGTCAATTATTCTCAAAAGAAAACACATTCCTCATAGTGATGATGAAAGTTTTTGTATTTCTTTTACTCCTTCTTATGCAACACAATTGCATACTTCATATGAAGAAGTTGATAGAAATGATGTACATGTTATTCGTAATGATCATCAAGAAGGCATGTGGGAAAATTAACAAGTAAGTATTTTATATTCTTCATTCATAATTTATTGTATGTTATAATTTCTAATGATGTTACTTTTTAACAACTATTATTATTTGAAATTATATGTGTTTAAAGTCAGACACCAAGAGACAAGGCACCAAGACATTTAGTATTATTTGATGTAATGATGTGTACATTGTACGTTGTTTTGTGTCATTTTGGTTTTGATGTAATATATAATTTTTGGTTCCTAATAGAATTGTGTCATTGATTTAATACAATTTTTTGTTCCTAATGGAATTGTGTCATTGATGTAATACAATTTTTGGTCTAATTCAATTCACAAATGGGTGTATTGTTGTTTCTGGTCTGATACGATTTAGAAATATTCAAGTTACAAATTTTGGAATACTGTAAAGTTGAAAATTATATTAAAAAACAAACAATATCACAATAGTTTTTAATTAAATCGTTGTTATAAGTATAGCGTTTTCTAGAATAATAAAAAACAAGAATGGCGTTGCTGGGATCGAACCTAAGACCTATAAATTATTTCACAACAATTATTTTCTTTACCCGATGTTATAAGTTGTGTGCTACCTAACTTATAACCACGGTCACTCGTTATTTGGGGAAATCAACTTTCATACAATCACACGCTACCTAACAACAACCGTGAAGCCTTCATTATATGTGTTTTGTAACCGTCATTATATGCGTTTTCCGTAGTAGTGGAACCAAGTCCTATCTCTAAACCATGAACCCCCACTCTAAGCTCCAAGCCCCCACTATGAGCTTGGGACAAGTCATTAGTCCCCTCACTGAAATCGTGACTCACCTCTTTCACAATATCGATAACATGTGATGCATGACATATAACGATGCAATGACAATAACACAATAATTACAACCACTCTGACTATAAACAATCACACAACAACAACATAGAAATAAATACAACCCCACTCTGACTGTAAATAATCACGTAATATGAACAACACAACAATGATTACATCCTCACTCTAACTGTAAACAATCATGCATTTAATCACCAATAGTTCTCATTCCTAACTACTCATCTCATCAATCATCGACAAGCATGTACAATAATTCACATAATTATACTTGTATTTCACAACATATACTCACACATTGAACATACATCCACATATCACTCAAACATATCAATTTATCTCACAAGGCACTACCATGAGGTAGCTCTGCACGTTAGCTCTCCAACGCTTCAAATCGCACCTCATTTGGACTTATGGAACTAAAGTTATGGCAAAAACAATTGGGTAAGAAAATATGATTTAGTTCAACAATTTTTGAAAATTCAACTAGCATCAATCGATTGACATATGTGTGCAATCGGTTGACATCAATTCCTATTACATTATGTCTTTCCAATTTTTCACGTTTTGGTTGAGAGCAATCAATTGATTCGGGAAATTAATCGATTGAAATAGTTCATTTTTTCATATTTTTCCAAAATTACATGCATGCAATCGATTGACACAAGATGTCAATCGATTGACATCAGCCCAAAATCCCAAAATCCAAGTTATTCACACGTAGTTTTATCTTCCCCATTCCCTATTTCTCATTCATCATCCCAACTTTCATAAGAACATTCAAATACATCCTATAATATCACCAAATAGCAACATCACATCAAATACATATCATACTATGATTAATACATCAACTGCATATTGATTGAACCCTTAATCCATCATTTTTATCATGAATTAATTCAATTATGTTCATACCTTAAAACACTCAACTTCAACACAAATTCATCATTAAATCAATTAACTCGTGAGCATAAAGCACCATAATATCAAACACGATTTTTCCATCAATTTATGGCATAAAAATATAATCACAATAATCATTTATCATATTAACATTAAACAATAGAGAAAATAGAACCCTATTGGAGGTTAAGGGAAACCTCTTTACCCTTTCATGATTAAGACACTCTTAGATCAATAATCTCACATACCTTATAAATCCAACAAGCAAAGCAAGAAATCTTCTACGGTCTTCTCTCCCAAAACCCTATCTCTCCAAGACTTTTGCTCTCTTTTCTTCTCTTTTCACATTTATAGCAAAACTCCCGAAAGCCCTTATTTTTTTATTTCTCTTAAAATATATAATAACTTGATTACATTATCTTTAATTCAATTTTGGCCAAACTAAAACATGAGTCCTCTCAACTAACCACTTAATTTCTATTATTTACACATCCAACCTAACTCTTAATATTCTACCAATTTCCAAATATTCGATTAGTTAAATTCCACCAAAAATCTAATTATTCACACACAATTCACAATAAGTGTCGTCACCAGCCAAACACGTCATAAATCACATAAAGTAATATTTAAATAAATAAATTAAATAATTAAATAAATGACTAATTGAATTTGGGTGTTACAACTCTCACCCACTTAAAGAATTCTCGCCCTTTAAAATTACTGATGGGAAAAGCTCTGAATAAGATTCTCTCATCCTACTCTCGAGCTCCCATGTCACACTGCTACCAGTAAGACCTCTCTAAACAACCTTCATTGAAACGATCTCCTTTCCTCGCAAGCGTTTCACTTCACGATCCTCAATCCTCAACGGTAAAGTTTCAACTTTCAAGTTCTCTCTAACTAACACACCATCCAATTGGATCACATGAGACAGATCATGAATGTACTTCCTAAGTTAAGATACATGAAACACGTCATGAAGATTTGAAAGATATGATGGTAACACAATTCAGTAGGCTATCTCTCATACTCGTTGGAGAATATGATACGGACCAATGAAACACATCGTAAGCTTGTTAGACTTCAACGCACAACCAACACCAGTTACTAGAGTAACTCTTAAGAACGCATGATCCCCCTCCCGGAACTTAAGTGATTTTCTCTTTTTATCATGATAACTCTTTTGGAGAGTTTGCGAAGCTTTCATCTTCTCTTGGATCATCTTGATTTTCTCAGTAGTCTGCTGAACAATCTCAGGTCCAAGCACAACACTTTCACCTAAATCATACCAACACAAAGGTGTTCTACACCTTCTATCATACAAAGCCTCAAACAATGTCATTCCAATACTAGAATGGAAATTGTTGTTATAAGTAAACTCAACCAATGATAAGTAACAATCCTAGTTGCCTCCTTGCTCTAAAACATAAGCTTTCTCAGCAAATCCTCCAAAGGCTGGATAGTCATCTCTGTCTGATCGTCCGTCTTCAGATGATAAGAAGAACTCAACTTCATCTTAATATCCATGGGTTCCTGCAAACTCTACCAAAACCTTGATGTAAACCTCAAATCCCTATTCAAAATAATACTCGAAGGAATACCATGCAAGCTAACAACTTTCTCAATATATAACTCAGCTAACTTATGCAAAGGATAATTGATCTTAATTAGAATAAAATGAGCTGATTTAGTCAATTTATCCATTATAACCCAAATTGAATCATTCCCTTTAGAAGTCTTAGGCAAACTAGTCACAAAATCCACGGAAATATCATCCCATTTCCATTCAAGAATATCTAATGGTTGCATCAATCTTGATGGTTTCTGATGTCCGATCTTCGACTTCTGGCCAGCCACACACCCAAAAACGAACTCAATTATATCCTTCTTTATTCCTGGCCACCAAAACATTTCCTTCAAGTCTTGATACATTTTAGTAGCTCCAAGATGAATACTCAGACCACTCATATGACCTTCCTCAAGAATACTCTTCTTAAGCTCTGGTACATCAGGTACACAAACTTTGTCTCTGAATCTCATCGCAGTGTTCTCATCTATCCTAAAATTACCTCCTTTACCTTGATTGATTAACACTAGTCAATCAACTAATTCCAAATCTACTTTCTTACCTTCCCTAATCTCATCAAGGATAATGGTGGCTTCTCGGTAAGTGTACCGATAATGTCGAAGTAATAAAAAATATTGAATCCACATGGACTGACTCCAAGCAAGACAAAATGTGTGCAATTTATAAAAACTAGTAAATGGGGGGTGAGTTTTAATGCAAAAAGTAAATATATGAATAAACAATGTTAAGAAAGCGGCCGGGTTATGTTCTAAAATCCTATATTCCTCTATTGTTGATGTTTGATGCCCTGTATGAATGATCTAATCACTATAACCCCACAATGAATTAACAAAATCGTTATAGTCGATCCGTCACGAAATAACACACTAACCACTACTCGGAGCTTTTTATCCATAGTTTGCTAGTGTAAATAGGGTTAGGCGATGTATATAATGTTAATTCTCTATGCCACTACTAGGGGTTTCCTATCCCTATTCAACTAGCATAAGTACAACAATTGCCCTAGGTCCAACATATAAACGGTTAGTATTCCATATGTACCCAAAATCAAATTAAAAGAGTATCTACATAAAAAGCATTACAAACAATAAGTAATTGAATAAGATTATACAATGGTCAAATCAACATAGAATCCAACAATATAGAAATATGGTCATCTTAACACAACCTAACTTAGGATAACTTAGCTACTCATAGTGCAATTAAAAATACCATAATTGATAGACTCTAATGTCTTCAAATGCTCAAAAAATCACCCCTTATACTCTCTAATTCGTGCTTTAATCTCTAATTTTCATAACCTTTGCCCTCCCCTTGAAAAAGTGCAGAAAATCCCCTTTTAAAGTAGTTAGAATAGATTAGAAACGCGTCAGAAAAGGCAAAAAAAGTACCATCGCGCACGTCATTATTCCATCGCGCACGCGATTTTGAACATGATGCATCACATGTGCGATACTTTCTATCACGCACATGATTATTCAGGAATGAAGATATTTCTCTTAGATTCATTTTGCAAAAAGCTCACATCAAAACAAGTTACAGAACTCCATATATGATCAATTTACTTGACAAGCGTCACAATGTAAATTATGCTAAAAATTGCTCGTTTCTTCACAATTTCTTCCCGATTTCTTGGTTTCGCTTTGTTTCTTTGACTTCTTCGTTTTCTTCATACTTCATATTTATCTCATCTTTAACTTGAAATTCCATCGAATTCATCACAAATGCTCATAGAAATAATGTAATGACAAATTGTCATCAAAACCCCAAACTTGAATCGTTGCTTGTCCTCAAGTAACTCGCCTACAACTACACATTTCAACAGACAACAAGTCACACAATAACAATCTAACATCACCAAATCAAATATTTCTTTTACCTAACCATTATTATAGCTTTCAACTTACATCCGGAAAATTCGGAAAACGTCCTCAACCTTGACTAGTACTTAACTTGTCTCTCAGATCACTATAAATCACTCAATGGATATGGTGATCTCTCAATCAAAATGCAAAATAAATTAAACTTATCTTAATCATGTTCTAATAGAGTTCATTACATAAATCATAACACACACACATTAGATGACTTTTCAGGTTATAACTTGGCTTATGCTAGGGTATGATATTTTTAGGAAAGTAGGTTTAAACCTTTGGAGTTAGGTTTCTAGTTCTTCTTCTATCACCATACCTTTTTGTTAGTACTAGATATTTTTTATCCTTCTTATAATATCAATCTTTTCTTTTCTCGTTCATTTTTTTTGAAGAAGTGTCTTTTTCCACTTCTTTTCACAAGAATTTTTGAAAATTTGAAAATTTTGGATCATATTCTCTAGTACCCCAACCCCAAACTTAACACTTTGGTCATTTCCAAGAGCAACCCCAAACTTAATCTTTTTCATATACTTTAAGAACTATACTTCTACCTAACTCCAAAGAGAGGATGGACAGAAAATAACTTTTGAGTAATAAGGCTAAGAACTTTAGGTTACGTTACTGAAAGAAAGGCTTAGGCTCAAAATGTTTATCAATGGATATACCTATTACTACAGGGTGGTTTACAAAGGCTCAAAGTTATAAACAAATTTTTTTTCCTCAATGTGTGTTTTTCAAACTAGATAACTTAGTTGGAAATAGATCAAATCAAACAAAAGAATAATGCATGTATACACTCATACAAAAAGAAAAGTGAACAATGGAAATATTTGGCTCAAACCTTACTACATGAGGTATCTATAGGTTGAGTACAAGTCCGTTGATTATCTTCTCATCGTTCACCTTCAAGTTGTTAGTTGTTACTATGATGATCAAGTTTCCTTTGGATCATTTGTTCAATGCTAAAGTGCTAAACTTGCAATCTGAAAGAAACATAAACAACTACACACTTGTTTATTAATGACAATTGAGATCTTCATAGAAGGGTTATGCTTGAGTAGCTAATTCTTCTTTTAGACGGTCTTGAATAAAAACAAAGTAAATTCTGAAAAACAAAACAAAAACTAGTTATAAAAGATGGGTTACCTCCCATCTAGCGCTTCTTTAAGATCCTAAGCTTAACCTTTCAATTTTTGTGTTAGGGCGGCATATATGACAAAAAAAATGCACCATCCTTTTTCTTCCTTTTGTTTGGTAGAAACTCCATCACTTTCAGGAATTATAGGTTTTTCTTCCATATTTTCTTTAGCTTTATAGTATTGAACAAGGCATAAATCTCATCCAATACTTCATCTATTTCTCCTATTTTATCAACCTTGTTGCTAGGTGTAAGACTATTATTTTGTTGAAGATCTTGTCATTGGATATCTAAGTTTGAACGAATTATTGAAATTGAAGCTTCATCCAAAACGATACAATCTTCATTTTTCATTCTTGCTCTTGTCCCACATATAATTTTCACCTCCGCTTCTTCTATTCTTGCTCTTATCTCTTTATCAGGTGTTTTTCATTTTTCTTCTTCTTTCTCTTTTTCCACTCCTCCTTCATCGAATACCTCACATTCATGTTTGAATTCTCTTTCAATTTTATTATATCTAGGACTATCTAATATATTTTCATAGAAATAACCATTAGATCTTAGTTTTAATGCTAATTGACCACATACTTGACCAAGTTGCATCTCTAAATTCTCGAAGGATGTTTCCATGTTACTTCGCACGGTTTCTTGATGTCTGTTGATTTTCTCGAAGTTGAGTTGAGTCATCTTTATAAACTGGGTCAAGGTTTCTTCAAGTTAAGATGACGAATCTGTAAGAACAAAATTAGTTCTACAGTAGAATTCCAGGATTTTGATGATAACAAAGGATGAAACCAAAAATGGCACCCTAACGAAAATTTTCTAAGTGTGCAGGACTCTGAACAGCAACAAAGGACTTTGAGCATTTTATCAGATACAAACATTGATCAGATACAAAGTGCTAGAAGATTAGACGCATATGAGGAAGAAGTGCACCCAAGAAGTTCTGAATCTGAGCAAAGCAAGACAGTAAAAAGAACCAGAAGCTCTAAAACATCCACTGGTCTTAGTTCTGATGATCTAGAAGACTAGTACTCTGAGAAGCTCTGATGTAACTTCAACATAATCTCCTTCTGACGCATGACTCCGAGATAACAAAGACTCTGATGAAGATTCACCAAATCCAGAAAGAGTAACAGAAAGAATCTCTCAATATGGAAATGAAGTATTTTAAGAAAGAAGTTATTCAGGGAGACAAAATGGTTATGGCAAGAAACACATAAGTAATGACATTGAATGCTCATCAAAGACCAATATTCTGTCATCACTCCAACGGTCCTTCTCACTACTATATAAAGGACAACCTACCTCATTGAGAGACACAACAGCAACGCACAGAAAAGTCATTCATATTCTCTCTCAATTTTTCACGAGCTGCTGCTCATACGTGAAAACTCTTGCTCAATTATTCTGCTGTAATACTTGCTTACTCTTAGAAGCACATTCTATTACAAATCTATTTTGCTAAAATTGTTTTTTGTTCCTCAAGTGACTCTACGTAGTCTGTATACTTGAGAGGACTAAGAGATCATTCTCTTAGACGTTTGGTTGTATAATCTTTCAAGATTAGTGGATTAAGTCCTTTTTGAAGGCGAAATCACCTTGGCCGGGTGGACTGGAGTAGCTTTGTTTTCTAAGGGAACCAGTATAAATTTCTGTGTGTTCTTATTTTTGAAAAAGCTTTTATTTTCTAAAACAATTCAAACCCCCCTTTCTTGTTTTTCTCACCTTCAGAATCTTCTTTCGATGAATGATCAGTGTAAGGTTCTGTTTCTGAATAATTTCTACCATTTTCCAGAATGAACGTTTTTTATGTAAGTTCCTTTGCACAAGCTTCAAACTTTGCAAAGGTAGCATAAACGTATCTTGCATGACTATATTAACCTTGCATACAAACAAAAAGAAGAACACCTTAGTAGCAATCCACTAGATAAGAAATTTAAATAAAAATAAACTAAAAAGAGAAAGAAATAGAAAAGAAAAATTAAGAAGAAACAAAAATAAAATGTTTACAAAAATGAAAATATTTACAATTGAAAACAAAAATAAAAATAAAATAAAAAAACCTAAGCGTTGCACATGCGTCGCATTGTTGAAGTATCAACAGTCCCCAGCAGCGGCGCCAAAAACTCCAAAAGCACCCCTGAACACTGCGGCCACCCATAAGTTGCAAAACATGCATCAAGGAGAAGCTGTTCAACATGATCAATACGACAATCAATAAGGCAGTGAGGTGGAATTCAACCAACCATGAGAACAACATCAACCACAACTAATGCAAGGTCAACGAGCATCATAATTTTAAAAAAGGATGGAAGCTCATGCAGTAGGAGTTACAAGGTGGATAACGAAAGTTTCACCCACTTTGTATGTTAAACCTCTGAGATTTCCCCCAGTATGTAAAGACTTCTATGAACAACAAGAAGACCACATGCCGACTCAAAGTTTAAGAAGTCGGTTTCACCAGCTGAAGAATTGGAGAATTACTTCACAATAAAAACTTGATGAATTCTCGTCAAGTGTACTGATAATGTCGACGTAATAAAAAAGATCGAATTAACAAGGACTGCCTCCAAGCAAGACAAAATGTGTGTAGTTTATAAAAACTAGTAAAAAGGGTGGATTTTTGAGTTTTAATACAAAAAGTAAATAAATGAATAAATAATGTCATGAAAGCGATCAAGTTGTGTTATAGAATCCCTTATTCCTCTATTGTTGATGTTTGATGCCCTGTATGAATGATCTAATCACTATAACCCCACAGTGATTTAACAAAACTGTTATAGTTGATCCCTCACTAAATAACTCATTAACCATTACCCGAAGCTTTTTATCCCTAGTCTGCTAGCGTAAGTAGTGTTAGACGATGTATAGAATGTTAATTCTCTATGTCACTACTCGGGGTCTCCTATCCCTATTCAATAAGCGTAAGTACAATAATTGCCCTAGGTTCAACATTCAGAATAATAGTCAGTATTCCATATGTGCCCAAAATCAGATTAAAGAGTATCTGACATAAAAAAAACATTACGAACAATAAGCAATTGAATAAAATTATAGATCAATAGGTTCATACAATGGTCAAATCAATATAAAATCCAAAAATATAGAAATAGGTTCATCTTAACACAACCTAAACTAGGAGAATTTATCTACTCATAGTGCAATTAAAAATACCATAATTTATAGATAAATATAGCATAAGAAGTCCCTTGAAGAGATAGTCTTCAATGGCTTCAAATGCTCAAAAACTTACCATTTATGCTCTCTAATTTGTGCTTCAATCTCCAATTTTTATAACCCTTTCTCTCCCCTTAAAAGTGTATAAGATCCCCTTTTAAAGAAGTTATAATGTATCAGAAACGCGTTAGAAAAAGACCCAAAAAAGTACCATCGCGCATGCAATTTTAAACACGCTACTCCGCGTGCAATACTTTCCATCGTGCACATGATTATTCCAGAATGAAGATATTTATCTTAGATTTATTTTTCATAAAACCCCATATCAAAATGAATTACGGAACTCCAGATATGATCAATTTACTGGACAGACGTCACTATTTAAATTGTGCTAAAAATTACTTGTTTCTTCACAATTTCTTCCCAATTTCTTGGTTTTTCTCTGTTTCTTCGACTTCTTCATTTTCTTCATACTTCTTCATATTTTGTCCATATTTAACTTGAAATTCCATCAAATTCATTTCAAATACTCGTAGAAATCATGTAATGACAAACTATCATCACATACCACTAGTCAACCTCAACATACCCAACTTCACACTATTAGGAGTCCTTTAACACAACAGACTCTGTTAAGTCCTTGTATTTTTTATTGGTAGTAATTTTGGTAAAAGTAACGTAGCTGTAACATGTTGAACAAGATGTCCTAACATGTCGATTTGACATCTTGTCTGAAACATGTTTTACTCTTAGTAACAGTTGATTGTTTAACTGATTTCAGAATATCCTAAGCATATTAAGTAATCCCCTGTGATGGCCGTGATTGAGGAATGAGAGATTTTGACTGATTTCAACGGGTTCAGTTTTCTAAATGTTGAGACATTTTAGGAAACTTTTGATTAATAACCTAATGTTGTGCAGCTGGTTCACTTCGTGTACAAGGCCCAAATCCAGTTTATTCTTATATATAGAATGTCTCAAAACCTAATTGAGGGCGAAGAAAAGAAGATAGCTGATTGTATTAGGGTTTGAGTGTACGAGTTGTTTGTGATCCTCTCAAATATCATCTTGATATATGAGTGGGACTGTGTTAACTGATTGTAAGGATTGTCAAGCACTCATAAGCTTTTAAGCATTGAGTGATTGTGTGTTTGTGAAGTGTGACTTCAGAATTTCTTGTAATAGTTTGAAGTGTCATTGTTATGATTGAAAGGGAGGTGAGAATGGTCTCACACCTAGGAGTGTCTTAGGTAGAAGTCAAGCACGGGTAATGATTATGGTGTATTATGTAAATTGGAGATAGTTTGCAGAAGGTCTACAAACTAATACTACTTAGTGAATTTCCTCCCTGACTTGGTAGCCCCTAGTCATAGGTGTTGTTACACACCGAACTGGGTTAACAACTTTATGTATTCTATTATGTTGTGTTATGCTATATGTAAGTTATCTTATTCTTGATCAGATATCAGTGTCTCGACATTGTAATACCCCAAAATTTACCCTTCATTTTTTCTGGAACCATACGCTTTACACCTCATGCATGCATTCATTTTAGGTTATTTAGCATTTGCATTTCATCATGGCAATCAGAATATTTTTTCAAAAAAAAAAAAAAACGAAAAAAAAAACGAAAATAAATAAATAAATTAAATAAATAAATAAAAGAAAAAATCTTGAACTTGGACCTCTCTCAAAAGCCCACTAAGCTACCAATATTAGCCTATAAATACTAGAGTTTCATTGAAACAAAACAGACAGAAAAAGGAAGAGAAGCAAAACACTATGAGGTTTCCTTGGAACAAAACCATGGGAAAAAGATAGTGAGAGAAGAGCTAACAGAGTTCAGAGCAACCTCTAAACCCTGAAGGGAACTCAACTGCACAGAATCACCTCTGCCTCACATAAACCCTAAAGATTGTTTTGTAAACCTCACGGGTGCAACTCAATTTCAATCAAGCTCTCCAATCAGGTTTGCCTCATTCCCATAATTTTATGATCTTAATTTGAATCATCTGAATGTATGAGGTATTATGGGTGAATTTGATACCCTTTTGATGCATGTGTTTGACCAGAGGTTTAGGCCTCCTACCCTTGGTTTCTTTTTGTGAGCTTTTTGTGAATTGAAAGGGCATGATTCATGTGGTTACAATTTTGATTTGGGGGAAACCCTTGATTACCCTATTTTTTTGTCTCTAACCTGTTTGTTGAGTTTTTGTGAGGGCTCACATGACTTTTGCAGAGATAACTTGCGTGGTTTTCCACTTTATTTGTGGGATACCCCCTGGAGGTTTCATTCCGATTACCTGTACTGACTCACTTTCTTTGATGGTGTTTGTTAGATGCCCAAAAGTGCTTATTTGAGCTATCATATGTGGGCATCTTTCACTCTATTTCCCTGCTAAAATTGTCAAGATCACCTTGGTTTTTGATGAAATACATTACATTGATAAACAAGCTTGGTGCCTTTGATTTGTGTGTTATTGTGCAGAAAGAAGGCATGAAATAATTGAAATTGAAGACACAAGAAAGTTGGCAAAGGAACCAAAGCAAACAAGCATTCATCAGCCTGCTCGCTAGGCGAGGGCTGTGGCGAAGCATTGGTTCGCTAGGCGAGCGCCAAGCGAAAAGCTCCAGTAAATTGTCAATAAATTCGCCAGGCGAGCTGACAGCGAAGGTGGTAGCGAGTTCTTTCTGTTTTGGTGAAAAGCGCAGCCAGCACTCACTCGCTAGGCGAAGCTCTAGCGAGTCCCCAGCGAGCATTCCAGTAGCAAAACCTCTCAACCTCGCTGGGGCGAAGGTTGAAGCGTGTCCTTCGCTAGGCGAAGGTATGTTCGCTAGGCGAACATGACAGTTCAGCAAACCCTGTTTCTCTGGGCGCAGGTGCCTTATGTGCCCATATTAGACCCTCGCTAGGCGAGCCATTCTGCTCGCCTAGCGAGCATGACAGCCCAGCAGAGGTCTATAAGTAGCAGGTGCCACTTTTGAGCACCATACCTCATTTTTACCAACTTTTTCCACTTTTGTACTTTGGAGAGATATTTTACAGCATTGTTCTAGGGGATCTTTTATGCCCTAATTTTCATTTCTCTTCATCTTAGAACCATCTTCTACAAAAAGAAGGTGGATTCCCATCCAACTTCGATTATCCGACTTGGATGTTGATCAACCTTCTTTCCTTACTTGCCGACCAAGCTACCATGAAAATGAGTAGCTAAGTCATCCATTTGTCAAGGTTAGATGTAGGTGATTACTAGCTTTGTGTGTAAATGTAAGGATCCTCATATGTAAACTCTTTAATGGTAAATATATGATGAAAACTTTGTTTCTATTTAAAACTCTTTGTGTTGGTTTATGATCGAGAGATGTTTACCGACTCTTGACCTAGGTTTTCATCCAAACTTGTTTGTTAGCTAGAGATAGTAATGAATGATTTTGTTCACCATAAGGTTGAACCAAAAAGTTGTCATTTTGATAGATTGTGTTCGAGAGAAACAATGGATCAAAATGGCAAAACTCACAATGTGTGTTCGAGAGAAACATATTGAGAGGACTTTGTGAAATGATTTATCATCTAAAGGAGTTTACAATATTGTTGACCGAGCAAATACATGCAAAGTGATCATTGAAACCTAACTTTGGCAATATTTCTCATTTATTCAAACCAAAACTTTTACCGCAATTTATTACTTTTTATGCAAGATAACTTGATTAAAACCAAAACCCTATTGTTACATTGAGCTAAGATTAATACAACCATCGAACGGCGGTGATATCTTACAATCCCTGTGGATACGATAACAAAAACCCGACACGAAATATACTTTCAACAAAATGGCGCCGTTGCCGGGGATTGTAAATTGATATTGCGAGCATCGCAATGGTTGTTTAAGTTTTAGCTTGTGAATTTTTGACTTGTGCTTGTAATTTGTTTGGTTTAGTGTGCAGCTTACGTTTTATGCGAGGGCAAATCCCTGTGGACGAACTTCTTTTTGATCCTGAGATCGAGAGAACCGCAAGGAGGCTCAATAGCAAAACGAGACGTAGGAGGCAACAGGCTAGACAACGCCAAGAGCAAGGAGAAAGTTCTTCAATCACAAATCCACCACCATTCATACCAAACATGGAGCCACAACCACCACCACCTATTTCTACTCCATGCATCAATAGTCCAAGGAACACCGCTCAATTTGCCAACCACACCGGAAGGCAAGCTGAGATGAAAACGGGAACTCTAAATCTATTATATGGAAGTCCATTCACCGGAATGGACCATGAAGACCCATTTGCTTTTCTCACAAAATTTTATGAGATAGCATTGGCTGCCGGAGTGGATCAGGCTCAGGAGCTTCCGTTGTTCAGACGATTATTTCCCCACGCTTTGCTCGGTAAAGCAAAGGATTGGTACCTAGATCAAACACCAGCCGTAATGACAGACTGGAACGTGTTAGAAGAGAAATTCATCGAAAGATTCTTCTCCCATAACCGGTTCATGGAATCCAAGACGGCCATCTCGGTGTTTTCACAAGGAACCAGTGAATCTTTGAATGAAGCGTGGGAAAGATTCAAGTCCATGCTTCGGAAATGTAAAGGGCATGGATTTGATGAAATGACTCAAATCCATATCTTCAGAAATGGACTTCAACCAAACTGCAAAACGTTGTTGGATGCTACCTCGGGTGGCTCTTTATTGTCAAAAAGTGCCGAAGAAGCCACGAACATTATAAATCGAATGGCTTTGAATGATCTTCAGAGTCAAAGTCGAGGAAATTCTTTGAAGAAGGCGGGAGTGCTTGAGCTAGGGACGAACGATGCCATCCTTGCCCAAAACAAGCTCATCTCACAACAAGTGGAACTCTTAACGCAACAAATCAAAGAGTTAAGAGAACCGTCAAAAGCTAAACAAATAGCTTGTTGTGAACTTTGTAAAGGTGAACATGACACCGGATTTTGTCCACCTCCCGGTTTTGACGAAGTAAACTACATGGCCAATCAACGGGACTATCAACCGAGACAACAACAACAACAACAACAACAACAACCTTATCAACCACACCCTCAAAATCAACAACAACAATTCCAAGGGAACCAAGGGTTCCAACCTAGAAGCAACTATTATCATAACCAAGGTTATGGAGGTGGTTCTTCTAGCCGTCAAAACCCTCCCCAAAATCCTTATCAACCTCAACCTCAACAACCGCCGGTCGTAACTTCTAAATTGGAAGAGACATTGACGCAATTCATGCAAATGTCAATGGCTAACCAAAAGAGCAATGACGCGGCCATAAAAAATCTCGAGACTCAAGTTGGGCAACTTGCTAAGCAACTCGCGGAACAACAAACCGGTCCTTCCTTTTCGGCAAACACGCAAACAAATCCTAATGCACATTGTAAGGCGATCACAACGAGAAGTGGGAGGGAGTTGATGAGTGAGAATAAAAAAAGAGTTGAGAGAGAAAATGAGGAGGAAATAGTTGAGGAAAATATTGATGGTGAAGTGGGGGAGTGGAATGAGAAGGAAGAAGTTGAAAATAACGAAAAGAATGGTGGAGTTGAAAAGAAAAAAAGTGTGGATATTGAGAAAAATACAAGTGATGAGGTAATAGGGGAGGTAGTGAAAAAGCCTAGATGGAGGAGTTCTAGAGTTGCAAAGGGAAAGGAGGTAGTGAGCGCTACTCCAATCCAAAACCTTCCTTATCCTCATGCCCCGTCCAAAAGGGAGAATGAACGGCATTACGCCCGGTTCATGGGTATTTTTAAACAATTGCAAATCAACATTCCGTTTGCCGAAGCCTTGGAGCAAATGCCCAAGTATGCCAAATTCATGAAGGACATACTTACAAAAAAACGGAGGCACACGGAACCTGAGACAATCTTGCTTGATGCACGATGTAGTGCCATCATTCAAAAAACCCTCCCCAGGAAGGAATCCGATCCGGGACGAGTCGCTCTACCGGTAACCATCGGAGACACCTACATGGGTAATGGCTTGATTGATTTGGGATCTAGCATCAATTTAATTCCACTGTCCATTATCAAAAGATTGGGAAATGTTGATATCAAGCCTGCGAAGATGACTTTGCAACTTGCTGATAAATCTACCACTGCACCATATGGAGTGGCTCAAGACATGTTAGTCAAAGTTGATAAATTCTTCTTCCCGGTTGATTTTATTATTATTGATATGGAAGAGGATGATGATGCTCCGCTCATCCTGGGCCGACCATTCATGAAAACCGCGCGCATGATGATAGACGTAGATAACGGTTTGATGAAGGTAAGGGTCCAAAATGAAGAGGTAGCCTTCCATCTGTTTGAAGCCAAAAAGCATCTCAATGATAAACATGATTCTTTCCGAATCGATGCCACAGAGGAGAAGCTAGTGGAGGTGGCAAACCAGGTCCATATTTCTAATCCTTCTGAAAGACCTCTTATCGGAGTCTACCAACTTTCGACCAAAACTAAAGAAAAAAAGATGGAAGCATGGTTGAATGAATTAGAAGCTTGTGGAGAACTTGTCTATCATTAAGAGACAGGGGAAGGCGTGGATATGACAAAAATTGTGGAGGAGCCGAAACTAGAGCCACATTTGAAATATGTGTACCTTGATGATAATTGTGCTAAACCCGTGATCATTAGCAATAATTTGTCCACAAACGAAGAGAATCAATTGATGCGGGTGCTAAAAAAGAAGGAGGTTGTCAAATTAGTGGAGGCCGGGATGAATTGTTCTATAGCCGACGGTGAATGGGTGAGCGTTGTGCAAATAGTTCCGAAAAAGGGTGGTATTAGATTTTATCAAAGGTTCATCAAGAACCTCTTGAACACGACAAGGCCCTTGAGGAGGTTGCTCAACAAAAGGGATCCCGGAAGCTCAAACAACAAAGTAGAGCGCGGAAGCTGCACAATTCCGCTCGATGCTCCTCTGTGAGCATCGCACCGTCGAGCTTAGCCGACGTTAAACAAGCGCTTGTTGGGAGGCACCCCAACATTGTAAGTATTTACTGTTTTTGTGTTGTGTTGTGTTGGGTTACCTTGTGATAAAACTGTTCTGGATGAACTTGCAAGTGCTGCATTTGAAAAAAAGCACTCGCTGTCATGCTCGCTAGCAGCTCGCCAGGCGGAGCAGTAGCGAGCAGGTTCGCTAGCTGCTCGCTAGGCGAGGCAGCAGCGAGCGCTGCATGACAGTTTGTATTTAAATCTTAGCAGGGCAACCATTTTGCCCCAAACTCAAAAAATTTCTGTACGGCTCTGCTGAGGAATTTTTGATAAGCTCTTCACACTCTCTCATTTGCATCTCTATCACCAACACTTGCTTTGATGACGCGTGAGCAGTTTCTGCTTCACGCCAACTGGCCTGTGGACACGCCAGTGTATAGTGAGGGGGTGGGCGCTGATGCTGATGATGATGATGATGTTGATGATGAGGCTACCGGTTCTGAGGCCGGTAGCGAGGAGGAGTCCTGAGCCCTTAGTGGGTTAAGTTTTTGTATTTTTTCAGCTTTTATGTCATTTCTATTTGTATTTTCGGATTTTGTATCTTGATTTTGGTGTTGTACTATTGGGGTGTTTTGTCCCCCATGAACAAATTTATATTTTCAGTTAATGTTAATTATTTATGTTTTTAATTTTGTGTGTTTAATAAATTTTTGGTTGATTGAGTGGCAAACCCTTCTAGATTGGTTGCTCCTCAAGAAGTACCCAATGAAGGTGCATCCGAGCTTGGATGGCAATGATAAGAATAAACAAGTGAATGAAGCTAAGGTACATGGTTACCTTCGGCTAGAATTTTAGAATGCATTAGGAACTTTACTCTTTTTGGTAAATTGAATATTGTCTTTTTGCAACATAATTGAATGAATGTTTCATCTAGAACTTAAAACCACAAATTGTGAGGAAACCTCCATTGTACACTTAAATGCTGGATTCTAATAAGTTTTGTTGATTCATGAGATTCATGCTTTGTCTTTTATTATTGTGAAATTGTGGAAGCAATTAGAAATGATCAAGGCACTTGTTTTCTTTTGAGCACAACTACATCCAAAAACAACTTACCTGTGAGCAGAGAGAGTATTTGTTAACCCCTTTGAGCTTAAACAGTTGAATCTCGGCTTGAAATAAAGCGAGATCTCAAAAATCTTTTTTTTACAACCCGGAAAATCTTGATTATTGTTCTTTTGCCGTAAAAAGTTAAGAGCATTCACTTAGGGTGAGTAAGAAATAAGTTGGGGAGAACGAAAAAGAATCGGTAAGTACCACAACTCTTGAAAAAGAAAAGAAAAACCGAGCAAGCATAGAAAAATATATGTATAGAAAATATAGAAAAGAAACATCTGTTTTGTATATATGATGTGAAAGAAAAGAACAAAAATAAAAAGAATGAAAATGAATGCTTGCTTGGAAGAAAAATACTGAAAAATAAAAATTGAGTTGTGGAATATGTGTTGTGAAGGTTTCAAATAAGAAACAAATGAAACAAAGTCGAGTAGTGTGAATAATACTGTGAATGTCTCTTTTGCATCGGCACTTTCGTTTCAATGGCCTTAGAAATGACCCTTGTTTGTTAACCTAACCAAGCTTCAACCGAAAAGCCCTTAGTGATCTTTATGCTTCCACAGTACCATTTATAATTGTTAGACATTGTATGAATCTATTTGATTTCTTCATTGTTTGTTAGAGAGTGAGATTAATCCCGCGGTTGCAAACGCGTAAAATCTTCATTCCTTATTCGAAGAGGAGAGATAGGATGATTCATTCAGAATAGTACTGTTGTAGATAGATAAATATTTTGCATTGCTATTTAAGTTTTAGTTCTTGTGTATTATTTTATTCAAACCGTTGGAAACTTGTATTTGCTGATTTCGCTTGTGTTTGAGCCGTTTATCCAACTTCGGAGAAACCATTTTCTTAAAGCAAATCCTCTTGTCCTTCAAGAGGCATACTTTGCTTGAGGACAAGCAAGAATCTAGTTGGGGAGAGTTGTTAGATGCCCAAAAATGCTTATTTGAGCTATCATATGTGGGCATCTTTCACTCTATTTCCCTGCTAAAATTGTCAAAATCACCTTGGTTTTTGATGAAATGCATTACATTGATAAACAAGCTTGGTGCCTTTGATTTGTGTGTTATTGTGCAGAAAGAAGGCATGAAATAATTGAAATTGAAGACACAAGAAAGTTGGCAAAGGAACCAAAGCAAACAAGCATTCATCAGCCTGCTCGCTAGGCGAGGGCTGTGGCGAAGCATTGGTTCGCTAGGCGAGCGCCAAGCGAAAAGCTCTAGTAAATTGTCAATAAATTCGCCAGGCGAGCTGACAGCGAAGGTGGTAGCGAGTTCGTTCTGTTTTGGTGAAAAACGCAGCCAGCACTCACTCGCTAGGCGAAGCTCTAGCGAGTCCCCAGCGAGCATTCCAGTAGCAAAACCTCTCAACCTCGCTGGGGCGAAGGTTGAAGCGTGTCCTTCGCTAGGCGAAGGTATGTTCGCTAGGCGAACATGACAGTTCAGCAGACCCTGTTTCTCTGGGCGCAGGTGCCTTATGTGCCCATATTAGACCCTCGCTAGGCGAGCCATTCTGCTCGCCTAGCGAGCATGACAGCCCAGCAGAGGTCTATAAGTAGCAGGTGCCACTTTTGAGCACCATACCTCATTTTTACCAACTTTTTCCACTTTTGTACTTTGGAGAGATATTTTACAGCATTGTTCTAGGGGATCTTTTATGCCCTAATTTTCATTTCTCTTCATCTTAGAACCATCTTCTACAAAAAGAAGGTGGATTCCCATCCAACTTCGATTATCCGACTTGGATGTTGATCAACCTTCTTTCCTTACTTGCCGACCAAGCTACCATGAAAATGAGTAGCTAAGTCATCCATTTGTCAAGGTTAGATGTAGGTGATTACTAGCTTTGTGTGTAAATGTAAGGATCCTCATATGTAAACTCTTTAATGGTAAATATATGATGAAAACTTTGTTTCTATTTAAAACTCTTTGTGTTGGTTTATGATCGAGAGATGTTTACCGACTCTTGACCTAGGTTTTCATCCAAACTTGTTTGTTAGCTAGAGATAGTAATGAATGATTTTGTTCACCATAAGGTTGAACCAAAAAGTTGTCATTTTGATAGATTGTGTTCGAGAGAAACAATGGATCAAAATGGCAAAACTCACAATGTGTGTTCGAGAGAAACATATTGAGAGGACTTTGTGAAATGATTTATCATCTAAAGGAGTTTACAATATTGTTGACCGAGCAAATACATGCAAAGTGATCATTGAAACCTAACTTTGGCAATATTTCTCATTTATTCAAACCAAAACTTTTACCGCAATTTATTACTTTTTATGCAAGATAACTTGATTAAAACCAAAACCCTATTGTTACATTGAGCTAAGATTAATACAACCATCGAACGGCGGTGATATCTTACAATCCCTGTGGATACGATAACAAAAACCCGACACGAAATATACTTTCAACAGTGTTTAGCTTGGAAGGATCCCTAGGTTTCCCATTCCTCTAATTGCTGTTACTTCGGATCTTTATCCGCGTGGTTCCTTCGTCCAAGACTCCTTTTGCATGAGCATCCCAAACCCTAATCCTTCATTGATTTTTCTTCTCCTAAACACACGTTTACTCCTTCTACTACAGGCGAGTAAGTCTCCAAAGGTCGAGCATCCGGTAGATTGCGTAGTAACGTCGTTCGTCCAAAACCCAATCCATAACCCCGTAGCTAGCCGAACTACTGCTTGCTCTGATTCTCATTCCAGATGAGATACGTAGGCATAAGACGCGATGTCTTAGCGAGCACACATCCCCCTAATCCATAGGTCAGCCGAGCTACGAAGACTCTGATTCTCATATTCAGATGAGATACGTATGCAGTGGATGTGACATCCGCGCGAGTCATATTCATTTAACCCCCTTTTTTAGTAAACAACACAAGATAAACTCACACCTTTTAGACAAGAACTACAAAAGTGGATCCCGTAGAGTACTACGGACGCGTAGGGGTGCTAATACATTCCCTTCGCATAACCGACTCCCGAACCCAAGATTTGCTTGCGAGACCTTGTCTTTTCCTTTCCTCTTTTCAGGTTTACTTCAAGCGTTTCCTTTCCCTCCTTTGGGATAAATAACGCACGGTGGCGACTCTTCTGTCATTTTCTTTCGCCGGTTGTTTTTTCGCACACTGTATTTTTCAGGTTGCGACAACTAGCGACTCTGCTGGGGACCCGGTTTCCCTAAGCGACTCCCTCATAGCTTTTGTAGTTTGTTTGTTTATTGGGTGTTCATGCTTCTGTACAGTTATTTATTTACCTGCTTTACCTTATTGCATTGTATACATATCATTGATGTATCTGTTGGCTGGCTATGGCTGCTTGGTGATCTTTGTGAGATAAGTTCTATACCCGAACTCGAGTGCACTTAAGATAGGAGAATGGCATAGTCTTGTCGACTTGTGTGGAGTTATTCCTTAGCAAGTTGACTTGCAAGCCCATTCACTTGGTGGAGGTCATGTTGAGATCAATAATGTCACACAAGTAAGTTGTGGTTAGACATTACTTTTTCCAATATAGACCTTAGAAGCCGAGGACCTTAGTTTACCAAACCCATCTTGGCCTATTCGTAGGACGTAGTGCGAAAGTCGTTCAAGTGTAAGATCTGATACGATTGTTACACGATACTACACTTATAAGAGTCTCTCTTGAGAATATTTTTCGAATACGAGTAGTCGTTCCTCCGATAATATCCGAAAGATGGGATTATGACTATAGGAACCTTTTGTAGAACATGTTTGGCATGTTTAAACCTTAGTACACTCCTTTTGGGTGGTTCTTAACCTAAACTCCATGCTCGTGACTTGCAACAAACCCTTGATTCATGGTTGATCCGATCAGGTATCCTTAATATCAATGAAACTTGGGTGTTGATAAGGTGTAAACCATAATCCACCAAAATGGGTGGTTGATATTAAGGATAACATGATCCATCCCATGACCTTTGTTTGGTGTGCTCTTAATTTCTCTCCAGAGAGTGCAACCTTGTTAGACGGTGTGGCTAATGATCGAGAGGGGGGGGGGGGTGAATAGATCACCTCTTTGAAAATAAACGGATTTAAAATTTTATCAGAGTTTTTAAACTTGGCGGAAAATTTCAGTCCCGAATCGACTTCCGTCTATTCTGAACCGCTACTAGAAAACCGGACACACGAATTTATTGCTGGATTTGAATTAGAATGGCAGAAGTTATTAACACTGGAAGCTTATCAAATTGAATGCACTTATCACTAAATCCTAATTCCAATGAAATAAAATTCAGCTAACAGTTTTGTCAAACAGTTGGTGTGTATGTGATCAATAATGAACAACAGTGGACTTTAGTTAAAGAAGTTTTCTTGCCACTATTGTATCACAAAAAGTGCAACCACAACACACTATCTGAAATTGCGAAACTGTTGAAAACGTAAAGAGAGATAAGGAAAGAATACGATACGCAGAGATTTGGTAAGGAAGTTCCCCATGTCGTCCTCGCGTGTGGGTACGTCTCCCTCTCAATTTCAAATGAAATTGAGAACTGTAATTATCAATAATGCCGAATTCGTTGATACAAGGTTTCAATACACAGACAGAATTCTAAATCCCAAGATCTTCTTCTTGTATAAAACCTTCACTTGATCTGAGCTCGATCAAGAATTTCCTGCAAGAAATTGCAAATAATTCACCGGTTCCACGACCTGTTTGCGAAATCCCCCGATTTCCAAACGCAACGCTGCGGCTGAATCTGTTCTGCAAACGTGACTAACAAACCCGCAAGAACACTCCAGTTCTTGAAGGACAAACCAGTTGGTTTTTCCTCGAAACCCCCTTCAATCTTCAACTCAGCTAGATCCTTGATCGTTACCACTGAACGTTATCTCTTTGATCCTTTAATCCGAAGAACAAGAATGATTATGTGTTGATGTTCTTGAAGAAAAGAGATTGAGAAGATGGAGAAGATGAAGTCTCTTTCAGGTTTCTAATTGCTTAAACAATTGCTGCTACACACTCCTTTGATTGGTGTCTCAACTGTTTTTCCCTCTCAGAATTCGTTGCGTTTCACTGATGTCACAACATTTATTATATATGCCAAAACAGAAGCTGTTAGAACATAAAACAGACTTATGTATTGATACATGAGGTTATGCATCGATACATACTGTAAGATTAATGAGTTTTTGGGGAATTTAAGTAAGCATGGATCGATGCATAATTCGTATGTATTGATACACAGGACATTTCAACTAACATGGATCGATGCATAATTCGTATGTATTGATACATAGAACATTTCAACTAACATGGGTCGATGCAAGGCTCGTATGGATCGATCCATAGAGCATTTTGCCTGTCCATGTATCGATACATGACTCGTATGGATCGATACATACTGAACAAAAGAATTTTGTGGTTTACAACATACTGTATGGATCGATGCATAGGATTATGTGTTGATACATACTGATACAAAATATATTTTATGAGTTCTTTTAGTAGATGTATCAATGTGGGTCTTTATGTACAGTCATGCAACAATAAAATGGGATAAAAACACAAATGAATCATGTAAGATAATGCACAACCAACATTTGGATGATGATCACACAATTTGCTATCATTCAAAATTTATTCAAAGTAAAGAATTTGCTCACAAACTCCCCCTTTTTGATGATGGCAAATTTTTGGCAAGATGTGTGATACTCCCCCTGAGTTTGTGCATATCTGCATTTCTCCCCCTTTGTCAACATCAAAAAGAGGAAGAAACAGGTTTATCAAGGCAACATGTTGTAGCAGGACATGGCAAAAAAATTGATAAAAAAGCTAGCAATCACAAAGAAGGAAGCTTCAAAGTAAAGAATCACTCACAAAGAATGACAAATAAGGGCAATAACAATAGAGGTAAACAGAAAGTGAAAAGCATTTAAGGAGTAGAAAGAGTTTAAGAATTACATAAGCTAAACCATATATTGTGCAACAATTCAAATAAAGCTTGAGCAGTATGAGATGAAATGCAGTGAAATGAAATGATGATTGGTTAATGGGGATTGTGGCCACCACAGGACTCCTCATCATCTCTATCAGGATCTCTGAAGCTTGGCGGAGGCGGAGGAGGAGGCATTGTGTCTGGATTTTGGCCCATGAAGGAGTAGTGCCTAAACCGGTCCTGAACTTCAATACTTCTAAATCTGTCCATAATACCAGGATTTTCACGGCAGTCGTCCATAAAGCCAGACATTTCATTATAGAAAACTTGGTGCCACTTAACCAAGTCTAGGTGCCAAGAGTGTTGATTCTGATACATCTGTGTATGCTCATCATGCCAGTCACGATGCTTCTTATGCCACTCATTTTGTTGTACATGCCAATGCCGTGCCTCTTCATGACGTTCTTTGTTGGCAAGTTCCATTTGTTGAAGCATATGAGTGATGTCCGCAGTAGGTGTTGAAGATGAAGTACTACCGGAGAACGGAGGAGCCGTAGGTTCAGGCACATAGTTGGTTGGAGACCACCTTCGTGGCACCCAATCACCCCAACCAGCATTGTCCTCAGCTGGAGGTACATCTGCTTCATGCGCATCCTGCATTTCTTCATCAGGCTGGTCTTCAACAACATGGATTCGTTCAGAAGGCACATCAAAATTGTAGATCCTTGTTTTGGATTTTCTTTCAAAGAAGTAGAAGCATTTACGGTCCTTGTCCCACCGATATCCCATATGCGATAAAGTGGAGGAGTCAAACTCTTGAGCAGCAGATGGAGATAGGAGAGGAACTAGAGGGATTGCAACATTCCAAAACTTAAGAATTTTCATTATTTGAGAAGCATAACCTAGAGCAACATTCTTGGAGCTGTTGCGCACGAAAAATAGACGTTTTACAAAGTAATTTGCCCAATTCAAGGGAACCTTATTTTGCAGAATGTAGAGGAGATGTATGCTTGCCCTGTCCAACCGAGAATGTCCACTGTTTGCCGGACGCAGAATGTGTGAGATTATCCAATGAAGAATACGCAGAGTTTTCTTAATCATTCCAGATGTGACGTGTTCATCCTCACTCAGCGGTCTGTCTAGTTTTAAGATGGATGGAGTAAACTCCTTCATGTTAAATTCAGTATCAAAATGTAGGTCATGCCAGGACTTGAAATTAAGCGACGGAGACGGAATTTGAAACACTGTTTCCCAATCAGTAGCTTCAAAAGTATATGTTTTGACACCGATAGAACACCTAAACATATAGCCTCTACCAGATTGTAGGCCAGCATAAAAAGCTCGGATGAAATCCTCATGGTAATCATCCTTTGTAGACAAAAATGACCCAAGTCTTTGTGCATGTAGGAGTTCAACCACATCATTTAGATGCAGATGAATAGCATCAGTTTTATCAAAGACATGGGGTTTCATAACTAACCTTGTCTTGAAGGAGTCCTCAAACTCATTTGCAATTGCAGGATGAAGCAAGTCTAAGGCATTTGGAGTAATGTCTGGTGGCTGCTGAGAAGTACCCACTGGTTCCTTTCCTTTGCCTTTTCCCTTTGCTCTAGCTGGAATGGTTCGTGGAGGCATTGTGATGAATGGGTGAGGGAAAGTGGAATGAGTTTAGGGTTTTAGATTGAGTGATGATGAGGGAGATTAGGGTTAGCCGCTGGTTTTGGGAGGTATGGGTACTGCTGATATGAAGTCTTGAGATAGGATGTGATAAGAGTGGCTGATGTGTCGATCCATGAGAGAGAAAAAAATGCATTTAATTTAAATAACATCAGTATGTGTCGATGCATATGGCCATGGATCGATCCATATCATGTATTTATGTTTTTAACAGGTCTATGTATCGATACATGCGACGGATGGATCGATGCATCCTGAACCAGTTTTGAAAAATTTGAAATGCAGAAGATATGAATCGATGCATACATGTTTGGATCGATACATACTGATGCCAAACCAGATTTTAATGAATTTTTATGCAGTATGGATATGC
Organism: Lathyrus oleraceus; assembly: GCF_024323335.1. Classification (NCBI taxonomy): domain Eukaryota; kingdom Viridiplantae; phylum Streptophyta; class Magnoliopsida; order Fabales; family Fabaceae; genus Lathyrus; species Lathyrus oleraceus. Next base: position 275,231,604 of record NC_066584.1, on the reverse strand, counting down.
ATTATGAATTATGTCATGGTAGTTATGCCCAAGTATAATTCATAAATCAGTTTCTTAATGTTCAAACAATATATGCAAAGAAATTTACATACACGAGAGTGAGGAATTTTGTTCTAACATACACATAGTTGTAAAAGAAGTGTAGAAAGGAGTGATATTACCTCTGTTGGTGTAATCTTGTAACGTATACATGATAGCTAAAACAAATCTCATCAACCAAGGTGAGGCATAATATAAATAAGAATAAACATGCTTAAGACATCAATTGAGAGAGATCTAAGATTCCTAATTCACGACGAATGTTGAAGAACGGTTCCGTTGCCAAAGGTTTAGTGAATATATCAGCAAGCTGATTTTTAGAATCAACATGCTCAAATACAACGTCTTCTTTTTCAACATGGTCGCGAAGAAAGTGATGTCTAATCTCTATGTGTTTAGTGCGTGAGTGTAAAACAGGGTTTTTAGTAAGGTTTATGGCACTAGTGTTGTCACATTTTATTGGAATACGTTTGAGTTGAATGTTAAAGTCTTGTAGTTGTTGCTTTAGCCACAGAATCTGAGCGCAACAACTACCGGCTGCAACGTATTCTGCCTCTGCAGTTGACAAAGCCACAGATACCTGCTTTTTGCTGTGCCAACTTACCAAGGAGTTTGAAAACAGGTGACATGTACCACTTGTGCTTTTCCTATCTGATTTGCAGCCAGCAAAATCAGAATCGGAGTAACCTACTAAACTACAATCACTTCCTTTGGAGTACCACAGCCCATATTTAGGTGTTCCATGAAGATATCTAAATATGCGTTTAACAGCTTTTAGGTGTGATTCCTTAGGATTTGATTGATATCGTGCACACATACAAACGCTAAACATGATGTCAGGTCTAGAAGTAGAAAGATACAGAAGAGATCCAATCATACCTCTGAACTTTTTGACATCTACGCACTTACCATGCTCATCCTTATCCAGATTTCCGTTGGTAGGCATAGGGGTGTCAATTGATTTTGAGTCATTCATTCCAAAGCGCTTGAGTAGTTCTCTGCAGTATTTTGTTTGACATACTGATGTACCCTCATCAAGTTGCTTTATCTGCAGTCCTAGGAAGTAGTTCAGCTCCCCCATGAGACTCATCTCAAATTCACCCTGCATAACCTTAGAAAATTCTTCGACCAAGTGTATGTTAGTTGAACCAAAAATTATATCGTCTACATAAACTTGAACTAAAAGGATGTGTTTTCCCTTATGTTTAATAAAGAGAGTATTATCCACTTTACCTCTTGAATATCCATGATCAATTAGAAATTTGCTAAGCCTTTCATACCAAACCCGAGGGGCTTGTTTGAGACCATACAAAGCTCGTTTTAATTTGTAAACATGGTCTGGATTTTCAGCATTCTCAAAACCAGGAGGTTGTGAGACATATACCTCTTCATTTATGACACCATTTAGGAAAGCACTCTTTACGTCCATTTGGTAAAGCTTAAAATCGTTAGAACACGCATAGGCAAGCAAGAGACGTATAGCTTCAAGGCGAGCAACAGGAGCATAAGTTTCCTCATAGTCTATGCCCTCCTCTTGGTTATACCCTTGTGCTACTAAACGTGCCTTGTTCCTAGTTATCACTCCGTTTTCATCAAGCTTATTTCTAAAAACCCATTTAGTACCTATGATATGATGATCTCGCGGACGAGGGACAAGTTCCCAAACGTCATTTCTTTTAAATTGATTAAGCTCTTCTTGCATGGCCATTAGCCAAAATTCATCAATCAAGGCCTCTTTGGCATTTTTAGGTTCCACTTGTGAAACAAAAGCGAAGTGAGAACAAAAATTACTTATCTTAGAACGGGTCATTACTCCCTTTGAAATGTCTCCCAAGATGTTGTCGATAGGATGGTCTTTTGAGGACTTCCAAGCTGTTGGAAGCTCATTCACTTCAGCTGTCTTTTCTTCCTCATCTTCTCCATGACTAGTATCTTCCTCCTTCTCATGGGCAGCTGTTTTGGACTAATCAGTTTCCTTAACAACCTCCTTGAGTATGTCTTCTGTAGATACACCTGCGTCATCAAAAGAAATACCTTTTTCGACATTTTTCGGATAAGACTCGTCAAAAGAAACATGGACAGATTCTTCAACAGTAAGTAAACGCTTATTATACACTCTATATGCTTTACTTGATAGTGAGTATCCAAGAAAGATACCTTCATCCGCTTTTGCATCAAACTTCCCAATATTTTCCTTACCATTATTCAAAACAAAACATTTACAACCGAACACGTGAAGATGTGACAAGTTTGGCTTTCTTCCTTTTAAAAGTTCATAAGGGGTTTTATTTAAAAGAGGACGGATTAAGATCCTGTTTAAAACATAACAAGTTGTGCTAACAGCATCAGCCCAAAAGTATTTTGGTAATCCACCCTCATTTAGCATTGTTCTTGCCAACTCCTCTAAAACACGATTTTTACACTCCACAACGCCATTTTGTTGTGGAGTTCGAGGAGCTGAAAAATTATGCTCAATACCATACTTGTCACAGTAGTTATCAAAGTGATAATTTTGAAATTCACCACCATGATCGCTACGGATTGTAACTATTTTGGAGTTCATTTTGTTTTGGGACAGATTTGCAAAATTCTTAAAAGCAGAAAAAGTTTCATCTTTGCTATGAAGGAATATAGTCCAAGTAAATCTAGAATAGTCATCAACAATTACAAAACCATAGTGATTTCCACCTAAGCTCTTTGTCCTAGAAGGTCCAAAGAGATCCATATGGAGAAGCTCAAGGGGTCGTGAAGTTGAGATTATATTTTTTGATTTAAAAGAGACCCTCGTTTGCTTTCCTATTTGGCACGCGTCACATAGGTGGTCTTTTGAAAATTTTATTTTTGGAAGACCGACTACTAGATCCTTAGATACAACCTTATTAAGCAAATCGAAATTAACATGTGCTAAACGTCTATGCCAAAGCCAAGAATCATCATTCAAGGTAACTAGACATTTAGTACTTGTTAAAGATACATCAAAAAGGTCAAGCATATAGATATTGTTTACTCTTACACCCTTAAACACAACGTTTTGTTCAGCATGTTCAATTATAGAGCAAGTTTTTGTGAAAGAGACTTTATAGCCCATGTCACACAATTGACTTATGCTTAACAAATTGTGCTTAAGTCCCTCTACTAGATGGACATTAGAAATAGTAGTGGTGGAGGGATTACCTACACTACCTTTGCCGAGTATAGCTCCTTTGTTATTGTCTCCATAAGTAACATATCCCTTCTTCTTTGCTTTGAAGTCTATGAAAAGCAATATGTCACCGGTCATGTGCCTTGAGCAACCGCTGTCAAGAAACCATCTTCTATCTACGGAAGCAAGGCACTCATCCTACAATATCAAACGAGAGAGATTGGTACCCAATTTTCATTGGGTCCAAGTGGGTAAGTGCTAACATGGTTGCCTTTTGGCATCCATTGATAAATGCCTTTAGGAACAAGAAATCTCCTAAACTTGCATTTCTCAATGGTATGGCCAGCACGACAGCAATAATGACATGAACCATGATGATGTGTTTGTTTATTCTTGTTCATTAAATCCTTTGGAATAAAAGAGTATTTTGCATATGGTGGATTTAATGACTTCTTAAATAAACTAGAGTCAACGGCATAAGTAACCTTAGGTTGTAGCGCTTTCTCTAATTTGACCTTGAGAGTGTTTACCTCTTTTTGCCAAATATGACAAGCGTCACAATACCTAACTTTACTACATCCATTAATGTCAATATTTTTTGAATTTTCTACAATACTAGCTTTTAACGATTCTAAATCATTTTCAGCTTTGTATACTTTACCTTCCAAAAATGAGAAAATTTGTTTGTCGGAAGATAATCTTTTAAAAGCATCTACAGCTTCGTTATGCAGTTTTTCAAAAGCTATTTTCAGTTCAGAAAAAGACATAGAAGAGAAGTTATTATAATAGGCTTGTTTTACCTTCTTGTCATTGATTTTCTTCTTGTGGTAGGACAAATTTTTGGTGTGAGCCATAAGGCACAGATTTGCGGTTTCATCACTATCACTTGAGCTTTGTGTGCTTGATGAATCACTATCACTTTCCCATGCAATGTAAGCTCTTCTTTGTTTGTTGTACCCTTTTGGTGAAGCTTTTCTTTGATCCTTATACTTCATAGGACAGTCCGTTTTATAATGTCCAGATTTACCACAATTAAAACAGGATTCTCTTCCTCTACTCTTCTTTTTCTCTTCCTGTTTCGACTCTGTAGATTGTCTTCGAAATTTCATGAGGTTTTTGTCAGAATGCTTAACTCCATTCTTTCGAATGAATCTATTGTATCTCCTTACAAACAGTCCCATTTCCTCATCATCCGAATCTTTGTCACTACTTGAATCATTGTCGCTTTGCTCTTTTCGTGAGGACTTAGAGCTAGAGGCCACAAGAGCTATTGGCTTCTTCTCTCCCTCTTTGTCTCTTTTCTTCTCCTTTTCCTTCTTACTTTTGTTCTCAAACTTTTCAAGACTTTCTAATGCTTGCTGATGTTCTTCCAGCTTTCCAAACAGAGTTGTAATTGTAAGTCTCGTAAGGTCGTTTGCTTCCTTAATTGCTGTTACTTTAGGTTGCCACTCCCTGCTAAGACACCTCAGAATTTTATTAGTAGCAATTTCATTGGAAACAGTTTTTCCAAGTGCATTCAACCTATTAGTGAGATGAGTGAATCTCTTTTGCATGTCGGAGATAGATTCTCCTTGTTTCATGCGAAAGAGCTCAAACTCTTGATTGAGAGTGTTAATGCGAGACTGTTTTACTTCAGTAGTACCCTCATGGGCAAATTCTAAAGCATCCCACATTTCTTTAGCTGTCGTGCAATGAGATACTCGATAATACTCATCAACACCAAGTGCTGAAATTAGCATATTTCGAGCTTTCCAATCACACAACCACTTTTTCTCATCTTTCTCATTCCAATCAGCTTCTGGTTTAGGAACTATGGCGCCAGCTGCATTTGTCATAATAATTTGAAAAGGACCATTTTCAATGGCAGCCCATACTAGCCTATCCACAGAATTTATATGAACTCGCATGCAGTCTTTCCAGTAGCCGTAATTTTCACCGTTGAAAATAGGCGCTCTATTATACGCCCTCTTTGGTTCAGAATCCATACTGTTACAGGCAGCCACAGAGCACCAGCGAACCGGAGCTCTGATACCACTTGTTAGACGGTGTGGCTAGTGATCGAGAGGGGGGGTGAATAGATCACCTCTTTGAAAATAAACGGATTTAAAATTTTATCAGAGTTTTTAAACTTGGCGGAAAATTTCAGTCCCGAATCGACTTCCGTCTATTCTGAATCGCTACTAGAAAACCGGACACGCGAATTTATTGCTGGATTTGAATTAGAATGACAAAAGTTATTAACACTGGAAGCTTATCAAATTGAATGCACTTATCACTAAATCCTAATTCCAATGAAATAAAATTCAGCTAACAGTTTTGTCAAATAGTTGGTGTGTATGTGATCAATAATGAACAACAGTGGACTTTAGTTAAAGAAGTTTTCTTGCCACTATTGTATCACAAAAAGTGCAACCACAACACACTATCTGAAATTACGAAACTGTTGAAAACGTAAAGAGAGATAAGGAAAGAATATGATACGCAAAGATTTGGTAAGGAACTTCCCCACGTCGTCCTCGCGTGTGGGTACGTCTCCCTCTCAATTTCAAATGAAATTGAGAACTGTAATTATCAATAATGCCGAATTCGTTGATACAAGGTTTCAATACACAGACAGAATTCTAAATCCCAAGATCTTCTTCTTGTATAAAACCTTCACTTGATCTGAGCTCGATCAAGAATTTCCTGCAAGAAATTGCAAACAATTCACCGGTTCCACGACCTGTTTGCGAAATCCCCCGATTGCCAAACGCAACGCTGCGGCTGAATCTGTTCTGCAAACGTGACTAAAAAACCCGCAAGAACACTCCAGTTCTTGAAGGACAAACCAGTTGGTTTTTCCTCGAAACCCCCTTCAATCTTCAACTCAGCTAGATCCTTGATCGTTACCACTGAACGTTATCTCTTTGATCCTTTAATCCGAAGAACAAGAATGATTATGTGTTGATGTTCTTGAAGAAAAGAGATTGAGAAGATGGAGAAGATGAAGTCTCTTTCAGGTTTCTGATTGCTCAAACAATTGCTGCTACACACTCCTTTGATTGGTGTCTCAACTGTTTTTCCCTCTCAGAATTCGTTGCGTTTCACTGCTGTCACAACATTTCTTATATATGCCAAAACAGAAGTTGTTAGAACATAAAACATACTTATGTATTGATACATGAGGTTATGCATCGATACATACTGTAAGATTAATGAGTTTTTGGGGAATTTAAGTAAGCATGGATCGATGCATAATTCGTATGTATTGATACACAGGACTTTTCAACTAACATGGATCGATGCATAATTCGTATGTATTGATACATAGGACATTTCGACTAACATGGATCGATGCAAGGCTCGTATGGATCGATCCATAGAGCATTTTGCCTGTCCATGTATCGATACATGACTCGTATGGATCGATACATACTGAACAAAAGAATTTTGTGGTTTACAACATACTGTATGGATCGATGCATAGGATTATGTGTTGATACATACTGACACAGAATAGATTTTATGAGTTCTTTTAGTAGATGTATCAATGTGGGTCTTTATGTACAGTCATGCAACAATAAAATGGGATAAAAACACAAATGAATCATGTAAGATAATGCACAGCCAACATTTGGATGATGATCACACAATTTGCTATCATTCAAAATTTATTTAAAGTAAAGAATTTGCTCACAAACCTGACAGATGCTCAAGCAGATACAACGATCCTGATTCCCATGCCACTGCACTGCATTCACATCATTTTGCATCACATCATTTTGCATTCATAATCATTCACACATGTTTATCCATTTCTGTGGGGTTTATATCTTCTACTTGATTCTAGTCAGAATTTTCTTGGTTCTCATCAACGGCTTAGTCTTTTTTTTTACCTCGTCTATCTATTGAGAGACTGGAATCAAGGGGGTAGAATACCTTTGGAATTGATAAACATGTCATTGCATTTACATATTCATTAGCATGTCTTGCATAACAGGTACCGCCACAATGTTCTCAGTTTGTTTGGTGTTCCATTATCAGGATAGCTGACCCAGGCATTCACCGGTATGGTACTCGCAGAAACCAACAGAGAGTAATGGAAAGCCTACAGGCAGAGTTCGCCGAGATGAAAATCCGCATGAATCAATTCATGGATGTGGTTCAAGGGGTGGCTCAGGGACAACAAGAGCTCAGGCAGATGATACAGAGGAATCCCCCTGCTCAACCAGAGACGGTGACTGATCCTCCAGCTGGAGAGGCTAATGGACCCAATGGACCGGGGCCTATCCCAATCCTACATGTCACCTCCGGTCAACTGCCCGTTCATGATGATCAGGACGATCAGTTCCCCCTGCTGCAGGAAGACTTTGGTATGGGTCATGGTGTGGACCCCATGTTTAGAAGATTGGAAGAGAGGTTGAAGGCAGTGGAAGGACAAAATCCTCTGGGAGTAGATGTTGCTGACTTGGGGATGGTCCCAGGTGTGAGAGTGCCACCGAAATTCAAGGTCCCGATATTTGACAAATACAATGGCAACTCTTGCCCGAAGACCCATGTGCAAGCCTATTTCCGTAAAATGGTTGCATACTCCGATGACGAAAAGTTGCTTATGTACTTTTTCCAGGACAGCCTAGCTGGGGCATCCCTGGAATGGTATATGAGGCTGGACAAAGCCCACATCCGCCATGGGTTGCAAATATCGTTCCGGTACCTAAGAAGGATGGAAAGGTACGGATGTGTGTTGACTACCGGGATCTGAACAGGGCTAGTCCTAAAGATGATTTCCCCTTACCTCACATTGACATTTTGGTGGATAACACGGCTCAGTTCTCAGTATTCTCCTTCATGGATGGTTTTTCTGGCTATAATCAAATTAAGATGGCACCAGAAGACATGGAGAAGACAACATTCATAACCCCATGGGGCACCTTCTGCTACAAGGTGATGCCGTTTGGTCTGAAAAATGCCGGAGCAACATATCAGCGAGTGATGGTGACTCTGTTCCATGATATGATTCATCATGAAATCGAGGTTTATGTTGATGATATGATTGCCAAATCTCAGACAGAAGAAGAACATTTGGTGAATTTGCAGAAACTGTTTGAGCATTTGAGGAAATTCAAGCTGAGGCTTAATCCGAACAAGTGTACTTTTGGGGTGAGATCTGGAAAACTATTGGGTTTTGTTGTTAGCGGAAAAGGGATTGAGGTGGATCCGACCAAAGTGAAAGCGATACAGGAAATGCCTGAGCCAAGAACAGAGAAACAAGTCAGTGGTTTCTTAGGGAGGTTGAATTACATTGCAAGGTTCATCTCTCACCTAACAGCCACGTGTGAGCCAATATTCAAATTGTTGAGAAAAGATCAGGCTATCAGGTGGAATGATGATTGTCAAAGGGCGTTCGAGAAGATAAAAGAGTATTTGCAGAATCCTCCTATCCTTGTGCCTCCGGTCCTAGGGAGACCGCTGATTATGTATTTGACAGTACTAGACAATTCCATGGGTTGTGTTCTCGGTCAACACGATGAGACAGGTAGGAAAAAGCATGCCATCTACTACCTGAGTAAGAAATTCACAGATTGCGAGTCGAGATACTCAATGCTTGAAAAAACATGTTGTGCACTTGCATGGGCTGCTAAGCGATTGAGACAATACATGCTGTCTCACACAACCTTACTGATCTCCAAAATGGATCCAGTCAAGTATATATTTGCAAAGCCAACTCTCACCGGAAGAGTTGCTCGTTGGTAAATGGTACTTACAGAGTACGACATCCAGTATACTTCCCAGAAAGCCATAAAGGGGAGTATTCTGTCATACTATCTTGCTCAACAGCCAGTTGAAGATTATGAGCCGATGAAGTTTGATTTTCCAGATGAAGACATCATATTCCTCAAGATGAAAGACTGTGAAGAGCCAATTGTTGAAGAGGGACCTGATCCAGACGAAAAGTGGATTTTGTTGTTTGATGGGGCTGTCAATGCCAGAGGAAGTGGAATTGGCGCTGTCATTACTACTCCGAAAGGTGCCCACATGCCTTTCACCGCTCGTCTGACTTTCGAGTGCACCAATAATGAAGCTGAGTATGAAGCCTGTATCTTGGGTATTGAGCAAGCCATTGATTTGAGAATCAAGACTTTGGACATCTTCGGAGATTCAGCTCTGGTAATCAATCAAGTGAATGGTGATTGGAACACTCTCCAGCCTACTCTGGTCCCCTACAGAGATTACACGAGAAGACTGTTAACTTTCTTCACAACAGTAAAGTTGTACCATATACCTCGTGATGAGAACCAGATGGCAGATGCTCTTGCTACTCTATCCTCCATGATCACGGTGATTCGGTGGAACCATGCTCCCAAGATCGACGTGATGCGCCTTGATAGGGTCACATATGTGTTTGCTGCTGAACTGTTAGTTGATGACAAGCCCTGGTATCACGACATCAAGTGCTTTCTAAAGAATCAAGAGTACCCTGCAGGGGCATCCAACAATGATAGAAAGACTTTGAGAAGATTGGCAGGCAGTTTCTTCTTGAACAAAGACGATGTGTTGTATAAGAGGAACTTCGACATGGTTTTGCTCAGATGCGTGGACATACACGAAGCAGACATGTTGATACAGGAAGTTCATGAAGGCTCCTTCGGTACTCATGTCGGCGGACATGCAATGGCTAAGAAATTGTTGAGAGCAGGTTATTACTTGATGACCACGGAATCTGATTGTTTCAAATATGCTCGAAAGTGCCATAAATGCCAGATTTATGCTGATAAGGTGCATGTGCCGCCAAATCCTTTGAATGTGATGTCTTCGCCGTGGCCTTTTGCTATGTGGGGCATCGATATGATTGGAAAGATTGAGCCGAACGCTTCCAATGGGCATCGCTTCATCCTTGTTGCCATCGGCTATTTCACCAAGTGGGTCGAAGCAACGTCAATTGCGAAGGTCACCAGACACGTGGTTGCCCGATTCATCAAGAAAGAAATCATTTGTCGCTATGGGATTCCCGAAAGAATCATTACTGATAATGGTTCTAATCTCAATAACAAAATGATGAAGGAGTTGTGCCAGAGCTTCAACATTCAGCATCACAATTCTTCCCCTTACCGCCCTAAGATGAACGGTGCTGTTGAAGCGACAAATAAGAACATAAAGAAGATTGTGCAGAAGATGGTCGTTACGTACAGAGATTGGCATGAGATGCTACCCTTCGCCTTGCATGGGTACCGTACTTCAGTACGTACATCGACCAGGGCAACCCCTTACTCCCTTGTGTATGGTATGGAAGCAGTCCTACCTGTTGAAGTGGAGATTCCTTCTCTAAGAGTCCTGTTGGATGTCAAGTTAGACGAAGCTGAATGGATTCGGACAAGGTTCAATGAGTTGAGTCTTATCGAAGAGAAGCGAATGGCAGCCATTTGTCATGGGCAGTTGTATCAAAGTCGGATGAAGAGAGCCTTTGATCAGATAGTGCGTCCTCGATGTTTCTAGGTCGGAGATTTGGTGTTGAAAAGGATCCTTCCTCCTCAGACAGATCACAGGGGCAAGTGGACTCCTAACTATGATGGATCGTATATTGTCACCAAGGTTTTTGATGGTGGGGCCTTAATGCTTGCAACGATGGATGGTGAAAACTTCACTTCCCCTGTGAACTCAGACGTAGTTAAAAAATACTTCGCATAAAATAGACCCGCTGGACAATAAAAAGAGTAGTCCAGGCAAAAATGGGCATCCCGACGAACCAAGAAAATGAAAAAGGTTCGGGCAAAAATTAGGGATTAAAAGTGAAAAGATTGTACACCCGGTAAGTTGGAAACCTAAAAAGGCAACTTAAGCAAAAATGGGTATCCCAGTGGATTGAAAACCCGAAAAGGGCGATCCAGGCAAAAGTTAGGGATTAAATGAATGACTACGATCTGAGTAGTTCTGAATCTCATCTCGTGTCAATGACTGGAAACTTTTGAAGGATAGGAAACAATCCAATCACTCTTTCAGAAAGCTGATCATCTGGAGGATCTTGAAGACGAGCAAGTCATAGCAGAATTGGAACCCAATAGAAATCCATTTCACATTGCCATTAGATTAATATCTGTTTTTATCTGTTGTGCGATTACCTCTTTCCAGGGATTGCTTCCTGATGTAAATGCCTATTCAGAGGCCGTTCAATCAATAAAATCATGTTACTCAGTATATCTCTGTTTTCATTTTCATTTTTCTGTTTTGTTTGCAAAAATGACGTCCGAATTTTTTGATAAACATTGCATCATGACACATAAGGGCTTTACAGGTACATGCTTAATAAACATTTAAAATTGTTGTAAATTTTAAGTGCTTTGGATCGTCTATTCAGAACAGGTACCCTCGGGGCATTTCCTTAAAATCCCCTGCAGATGATCGTGAATGTTTTCCACCAACAGACGAATTCGGTATCTTATCCCTGCAGAGCTGATCAGAGCGTTGGATTCTTCAATCCCCAACAGGTTCTCACCACTGTACCTCCCCCCAAGCGGTGGTTTCAGATTATACACTCCCCAGTAGAGTTGACAATGTCAGACTATATACCCCCAGCGGAGTTGACAGTGTCAGACTGTATCTTCCCAGCAGAAGCGGCTGCTCCTCAGAGTTCGAGGCCAGATCGATAATCCTAATGCCAGATCCATGGTTTCTTTCCTTGAAGCAGAACCTCGGTACCGTATCGGTGTTTACTTCCTCTGCTGAGTCACCTCTCGCAGATCGTGGTTGCCAGAACCACTATCGCTTTCCCCAACAACAGGTTTTCAGTGTCGTTCTCTCCCCAGTCAGAATCTCGGTATTTCGTCATTGCTAGAACACCGTGTGGCGGGTCATTTCCCCACAAAATTCTTTGCGCTGTGCATCTCCAGCAGCCTTGCCAGGGTCCAGAAGATAGTGATCATTTCCCCAGCAGATCCCCTTGCCTCAGCTTGGCATTCTACCCAGCATTTCGCATCCCTGCATGTAGAATCATATTGCATTACAAATCGCGTAGCATTTCCATTTCCATGGAGCATTATGCCATTGAAAAATTCAAACATACGCATGTAAGCATAAAACATTCTCGGTATCCCAAGTGATAAGCCAGAAGTTGTTTCCAGTACTCAGACTGAAGATTGTTCATGACTTACCTTTGTTATCCCCAACAAGTGTCATTGGCCCATGCACCGCCTATATTATCGCTCCCTATTTCTGCCGATGCTGACAGGCATGAAGTTTCCGGTATTCAGACCGAAGTGGCGTTCAGGCCAGTTTTCCGATGTTCAGATCGAAGAAGTTTCCGACATTCAGGTCGATGCAACTTGTGGCGTTCAGGCCAGTTTTCCGATGTTCAGATCGAAGAAGTTTCCGACGTTCAGGTCGATGCAACTTGTGGCGTTCAGGCCAGTTTTCCGATGTGCAGATCGAAGAAGTTTCCGACATTCAGGTCGATGCAACTTGTGGCATTCAGGCCAATTTTCCGACGTTCAGATCGAAGAAGTTTCCGACGTTCAAGTAGATGCAACTTGTGGCGTTCAGGTCTGTTTTCCGATGTTTAGATCGAAGAAGTTTCCGACGTTCAGGTCGATGCAACTTGTGGCGTTCAGGCCAGTTTTCCGATGTTCAGATCGAAGAAGTTTCTGACGTTCAGGTCGATGCAACTTGTGGCATCCAGGCCAATTTTCCGATGTTCAGATCGAAGAAGTTTCCGACGTTCAGGTCGACGCAACTTGTGGCATTCAGGCCAGCCTCTCGGTGTTCAGACCGATATTAATAATCTCATATCTCCCGATGTTCAGATCGAAGTCATTTCCAGTATTCAGATGGATGAGCGGCATTCAGGCCATGGTTATTTCTGTGTTACCATTTATTTTGGTATCCAGGTTAACATTCTTTTTCGGTATTCAGACTGACTCTCACCGTACCAGACAGATTCTTCTTTCAAGACCACCTCTTTGCCGATTCTGACAGGCATTGTTACTTCACTTCACTTCAGTGTAAATTTTCGAGCTTTTATTGTATTCAATCCCTTGACACCTCGAAAGCACGAAAGCCGCTGCTATCTTCTTTCCAGGTCTCCAGTTGATTGAATATGGGCAGCTGTAATACCCCAAAATTTACCCTTCATTTTTTCTGGAGGCATACGCTTTACGCCTCATGCATGCATTCATTTTAGGTCATTTAGCATTTGCATTTCATCATGGCAATTGGAATATTTTTTCAAAAAAAAAAAAAAAAGCGCAAAAAAAAAGTGCAAAAAAAAAAACGAAAATAAAATAAATAAATAAATAAATTAAATAAATAAATAAAAGAAAAAATCTTGAACTTGGACCTCTCTCAAAAGCCCACCAAGCTACCAATATTAGCCTATAAATACTAGAGTTTCATTGAAACAAAACAGACAGAAAAAGGAAGAGAAGCAAAACACTCTGAGGTTTCCTTGGAACAAAACCCTGGGAAAAAGATAGTGAGAGAAGAGCTAATAGAGTTCAGAGCAGCCTCCAAACCCTGAAGGGAACTCAACTGCACAGAATCACCTCTGCCTCACATAAACCCTAAAGATTGTTTTGTAAACCTCACGGGTGCAACTCAATTTCAATCAAGCTCTCCAATCAGGTTTGCCTTATTCTCATAATTTTATGCTCTTAATTTGAATCATCTGAATGTATGAGGTATTATGGGTGAATTTGATACCCTTTTGATGCATGTGTTTGACCAGAGGTTTAGGCCTCCTACCCTTGGTTGCTTTTTGTGAGCTTTTTGTGAATTGAAAGGGCATGATTCATGTGGTTACAATTTTGATTTGGAGGCAACCCTTGATTACCCTATTTTTTTGTCTCTAACCTGTTTGTTGAGTTTTTGTGAGGGCTCACATGACTTTTGCAGGGATAACTTGCGTGGTTTTCCACTTTATTTGTGGGATACCCCCTGGAGGTTTCATTCCGATTACCTGTACTGACTCACTTTCTTTGATGGTGTTTAGCTTGGAAGGATCCCTGGGTTTCCCATTCCTCTAATTGCTGTTACTTCGGATCTTTATCCGCGTGGTTCCTTCGTCCAGGACTCCTTTTGCATGAGCATCCCAAACCCTAACCCTTCATTGATTTTTCTTCTCCTAAACACACGTTTACTCCTTCTACTACAGGCGAGTAAGTCTCCAAAGGTCGAGCATCCAGTAGATTGCGTAGTAACGTCGTTCGTCCAAAACCCAATCCATAACCCCGTAGCTAGCCGAACTACGGCTTGCTCTGATTCTCATTCCAGATGAGATACGTAGGCATAAGACGCAATGTCTTAGCGAGCACACATCCCCCTAATCCATAAGTCAGCCGAGCTACGAAGACTCTGATTCTCATATTCAGATGAGATACGTATGCAGTGGATGCGACATCCGCGCGAGTCATTTTCATTTAACCCCCTTTTTGAGTAAACAGCACAAGATAAACTCACACCTTTTAGACAAGAACTACAAAAGTGGATCCCGTAGAGTACTACGGATGCGTAGGGGTGCTAATACCTTCCCTTCGCATAACCGACTCCCGAACCCAAGATTTGGTTGCGAGACCTTGTCTTTTCCTTTCCTCTTTTCAGGTTTACTTCGAGCGTTTCCTTTCCCTCCTTTGGGATAAATAACGCACGGTGGCGACTCTTCTGTCATTTTCTTTCGCTGGTTGTTTTTTCGCACACTGTATTTTTCAGGTTGCGACAAACATCTCTTAGGACATCTAATATCTGCATACCAGAATTTCAATTGGTATCAGAGCGAACATCCTGCTTTGTTTCTGAGTGAGATTCAGGGAAGATACTTTCTGGTACAATGGACAAGGAAGGAGGATTTGTGAATAGACCACCCATTCTTGATGGAACCAACTATGACTACTGGAAAACATGAATGGTGGATTTCATCAAATCCATGGACAACAAGGCTTGGAAATATATGGTCAACGGATGAGATCCACCAATGATTAGAGATAAAGATGGCAAGATTACTGATATGCTGAAGGCCGAGGAAGACTAGGATGATGGAGATGACAAATTAGCTCAGGGAAACTCCAAAGCATTGAATGCTCTATTCAATGGAGTGGACAAGAACATCTTAAGACTAATAAACAACTGCAATGTTACTAAAGATGCTTAGGAGATCTTGAAGACTGCTCATGAAGGACCTCTAAGGTAAAGATGTCAAGACTTCAACTTCTGACCACTAAGTTTGAGAACTTAAGAATGAAATAGGATGAGAGCATTCATTACTTTCACATGAATATCATTGAGATAGACAACACCTCAAGTGCTTTAGGAGAGAAGATGTCAGAAGCCAAGTTGGTCACAAAAATCCTCAGGTCTCTCCCTAAGAGATTTGACATGAAGGTTACTACCATTAAATAAGCTCAAGATATCAACAAAATGAAAGTTAATAAACTAATGGGATTTCTTTAAACCTTTGAGTTAAGGATTGGTGAAAAGTCAGAAAAGAAGAAAAGCGTTTCTAATATTGAAGACCTCGAAGATGAATGTGACCTGGATACAGATGAAGGGATATCTAATGCTATTGTTTTACTTGGGAGACAATTCAACAAAGTGATGAAAAAGATGGACTGGAAGACAAGATCTAATGTCAAGAAGAAGTCATTCGACATCACCAAAAATCAGGATCTTGGTAGAAGGCCCAAAACTGAAGAAAAGACTAACCAAGGAAAAGGAATACAACGCCATTAATGTGAAGGGTTTGGTCACATAAGGGATGAGTGCCCCATATTTGTCAATGAAATTCTGGTATCAGATATGAGATGTCGAAGGTAATGTCACGACACTAATATCTGAACAATATAAACAAGACAAAGATAAAGAATAGTAATGCAAGAGACACAAGCAATTGTTAACCCAGTTCGGTGCAACTCACCTACGTCTGGGGGCTACCAAGCCAGGAAGGAAATCCACTAAATAGAATCAGTTCAAAGACTCTTAGTAAACTACACAAGTTACAGTCTTTCTCACCTAATCTCTACCCGTATGACTTCTACCTAAGAACTCTTAGATATGAGATCCCACTCACTCCCCCTCAATCACACCAGTGATATTAAACAAGAATTACTTATGAAAAGAAGACACTCTTCAAAGACACACACTTGATCTTACTTAGCAGCTTCAATCAAGTAGACACACACTCATGCTTAAAAGCTTAGAGTGACAAATTATAACTCAAAAATCAGACCGGTTCAATCATCTATGGATGAATTGAATGGCTTACAATTCACACGACCACACAAGACTTAAACCCTTATTCTCTCTCAATATTTTGCTCTGTATTTCTTGTGTATCAAATCAAGTTTTCCATGTCCTTTTTATAGAAGCATTCAGCTGGGCTTGGACATCATAAAACCCTAAAACTATATTCTATTTAAATCTTCTTATGACAGTTGGTTAGATCTCTTTGGAAAATAAGTTAATCACGTTGTAATCATTGATTGATAGCGTTTGCAATTAACTCATCAATCAAACATAGATTGCCATTAAAAGCGCAATCACATAACACATAACATTCAGACTGAATGTTCTATGTACAGATGGTATGACATCAGTGTAGCACCTCAAATTTGCCCTCCCCATTCATGCATTCATTTCATTTTTTAGGTCATTTATCATTCCATATTGCAATGCACCATATCAGTCAGAATTGGCATCAAGAGAATCCTCAGTGCAAAAGAGCAAGTATTTCCTTGAGATGAAGGCCACATGATTATTCTAAAGAGCTTATATGAGCTAGGGTTCATTTTGAAGCAATTTTACCAAGTGGTAGAGGCCCAAATTCATCAGTACATTTCCAGGTCATCCGAGGACCATAAAAGTCAACTGTGCAGTCAACTGGGGGCTTTGAGATGAGTGGAAGTATCTCAATCATGTTCAAACAAGGTTTATTCATCATGACAAACATCTATCCTGAAGATTTTGAAGTCATGGCAAAAGTTTCCAAAAATGGAAAATGACCTGTAATTCAAAGTTTCCAAAAATGGCAAGTTTTTGGACCACATTCAACTTGACTTTCCAACATCAAATAAGCTTCAAATGGATTTTTGGTCAACATGAAAGTTGAAGATCTTTCTCTTCCCTTTTCAAAAAGTCATATATCATGAGCATCTGATGAATGGTTGAGAAGTTATGAACAAATGATTGCAAAGTATACTTGGAACTTCAAAGTGCCATAACTTTTGATTCAAAACTCCAAATTGAACCACTCTTTTTGCAAAATGCTCCTTGTGACCAAGAGATCCCAAATCAACCATTGCATTGCATGAAAGAAGCTCACATGATCAAGTGTCCATTCAAGTGCATTTTGGAGGGAAAGTTGGTAATTCAAATTTGGTGAATCACATGAGCAAAATTCCAATCCAATGTTGTTTATTGACTGATTTTAAGTGGAATTGAAGCTTAGCATGGCACTGTTCACGTGCACATTGCTCATGCTAAGCACACTTGCCAAATTTGCCATTCACCTTATTTCTCCTTAATTTTCACTTAACCAATGCCTAATCTTAATTTCAGTGTGATTAAAGAGGAGTATATAAGCCTAATGATAACTGTAATCAGAGGAGAATAACATAATTTGGATCAAAATCTCATTTCCCTCTCAAACTTCTCTCTCTTCAATTTTCAAATTTCTTCATCCAATTCCATAGAATTCTTGCACAATCGTGTTTAGCATGTATCATTGAGTAGGAATCAGGGCTTGGTTTGAAGAATTTGGTCAAGAATCGTGCAGATCCAAAGCTTGAACATGAACATGGAAGCTTCAATTTGAGCTGGATTCAAGGTGTTTCAATTGCCAATTCGTGCATAAAGCTTCAGTAGAGGATTGAGGGAGAAGATCAAGAAGGTTTGAGAGCTGTAGCACACGAAATCAACATACTGCATCTCAAGGCAGGTGAAATTCGATCTTCATTATTTTCCTTTTCATGAACATAATCTTGTAGATCTTGTTGTGCTGATGATTCTGATATCTTTAGATCTTGATTTGGTTAAGAGATGAGTTAGATACATGAACTTTAAGTTTTGACATCAAAAATGTTTTCATTCGATCCGCTTGATTCATGAAGTTTTAGGCTTAATAAGTATGATATTCTTGATCTACGTTGAGAGACGGTTCTAACCATATGCATTTTGTAAAATTCTGGAAAAAATGTTCATACATCTCCGCTGTACCACCGGAGAAGACGGTGGAAACCGCCGTCCTCCGCCGTCTGTAATTTGCCTAGGGCTTTGCCCTATCAGCGTCCACCTGTGCGCACGCCTGGCATTTCCATTGGCCTATGCTTCTTTGACCGAGCTCGCGTGTACTTGGACTGATGATGTAGCTTGCCACTTCATTAATGAAGCGCAACGTTTTGAGTGAGAACGCTTGGAACCTTCCATACGTTGGTTCGACCCTGGCGTGTGTGCGTTTTTGAATTTAATTGTTGAGCGCTTCTTGAACCTTCAACACTTGTGTTAGATTCTTGCCTAGCACATGTTTTCTGATTTAATTTTGAGCGCTTATTTGCCCTTGTTTGCCTTGGTTCGATCCCTGCCTGATGCATGTTGATGATTTTTAATTCCAAATATCATTTTCCATTTATTTCATATTATTTCACTTTTATTCACTCAACTTCCAAAAATCATTAAAAATAGAAAACATGTCCAAATTGATCCAAACTTTTTTCCACATGCTTATGTTGATGTCTAGTTTTTTTTAGCATTTATTTCATGATTTTTGTGCTTCTGGATTTTTAATTGTGCTTGTTTATTTGAACACGATGCCAATTTTCTATGTTGTGCTAATTGATTTGTGAAATGCTCATGTTTTATCCAATTGCCTTGAAATTTGACATGCCTGATCATAACATGTGACATGATTGTTTGGCTTTTGTTTGACATTTTTATCATTTGATACCACTGTTTTGGACACATAGACATGTGGTGTGACATTTGGTGTAACATTTTGTGCCTTGTACTCATGCATTTTCATTCATACACCAATTGACCTCTTCTGGATTTAATTTTTGGTATGCTGCTTGTTCATAACATGTTAAACTCACATAAAAATTTTCATGATCATTGGTACATTTCTATTTTAATGTGAATTTTCTATTCTTGATGTCCAATTTTGATCACATTGCTTGCCTTTGCCTTATCTTGATTATTTGATGGCTTTGCCTTATGAATTGGCTTTGGTCCTTTTGAGGACTCTTTCTTATTTGATTGAATGTGCTTCATGTGAAATATTGACTTCTGTTTTGACTATTTGACTTGCCTTTGACCCTAGTCTTTGTACTAGTGGTTTGTACTTACCAATTGTGTTTTGTGTTTCAGGCTTGAGCATTTAACACTAATGGTTGATGTGATCTCATTACATGAGATGCCATTTGCTTTGATCACTAACTCTTGTTATGTTGTAGGTCCATTGATGTGATGAACTCACTTGAGTGCTTGCATTTGTGACTTGCATTGTGTAAAACTGTCGGATGTTCCATTGTGTTGTCTGTTTGTTTTTCTAAATACAATATTAACTGTTTGGCTTTTGTACAGGTACATTGGTCGCTTTTAGCTCTTGCTTGAGCTTTGCTTTGGAGTGTGGTTGATACACCACTTAGGTAGCCACTCTTTTACTCCATGTAGTCTGGAAGTCCTGCCACCTTTTTGGCAGGCATTTGGCTGAAGTCCTCCTTAAGAGGCCATGATTGTGTATGTTTACATTTGTGCCAAAGACCTCATTGTTGAGGCATGTTACTTGTTAAGTCCTCCTAAGTGAAGAGGCAATTGACAGATAGCAGGGATTAGCAATCAATCCTCTGTTATTCGTTGAGTCGTTCATTATGCTCGCACTACGTGTTGATGCTCTTGAAGATAACCCAAGATCTGTGTATAGAGTCAGTCAAGTGGAGTAGGGTCCCTCATTCTGGATCCCCACGTTTTCTTTGATTTGAGCTCACCCAGGCCAGGGTTAAGAGCATGAGGTCTTATCCTCATTCATCATCTTTCATCAGCTTCACCCTAACTCTCAATGTTAGTGGTTAAGAGCTACAAACCACCTTTGTACAGTTTGGCTTGTTTGTCGAGGTTGATATGACCCCTCTTGACTAAAGTCTTACCCTTGTATGTTTGAGCCCCCTTGTTGGTGTGTTTATTCTATGCTATATGCTTTTGTATGGTGTGATCGTCTCCCCATAGGATTGCTAGACTTTGTATAGTCTCTCGTTTGCATGTCAATTAAGGTAGCACGGTTCCTTCATCTAGGACTTCCTTTTTGCATGAGCATTCCTAAAACACAAATAAACTCTTTGATTATCTTTTCTTAAGGACACGTTAACTCCTTCTACTACAGGTGAGTAAGTCTCCAAAGGTCGAGCATCCGGTAGATTGTGTAGTAACGTTGTTCACCTAAAAAACACAAAACAAACAGAAACAGGTTAGCCGAGCTACGGTGCTCTGATTCTCAATCCTTCTTGAGATACGTATGCAGCAGGGTAGGGCCTGTGCGAGCAATAACTCTTTATTTTCCCTACTTTGATTTTCTCTCTTTTGCTTTGCATATAGGATTTTTATACACACTTTAGACATAAATAGCAAACGTGGATCCTGTGGAGTACCACAGACGTGAAGGGGTGCGATAACCTTCCCTTCACGTAACCGGCCCCCTTACTCAGTTTTCTTTGGTTCGAGACTTTGTTTTATCCGTTCCCTCTTGGTTATGCAGTACTACCTTTCCCTCCTCTTGGGATAAAAGTACATAGCTGGCGACTCTACTCTTTTTTCCTCGCCGCTCTTTTTCGCGTTTGTACCTGGATTCGGGAAATCCTAGGGAGTGACAGCTGGCGACTCTGCTGGGGACTACAGAAGTTGACCTCTTGCTGGTCCATCTTCCCTAGCGGGCATTTCCTAACGTTTGTTTGTTTATAGTCTATTGTGTGCTATTTGCATATATGTTTGCATGCATCATATCATCATTGTGTTGGATTCTGGACATGTTGGTTCCTCTGATTTGGGGTGGGTGTTCTGAGTGGGGCTAAAACCCAGGCCCGAGTATACACCTAGGATTAGCGTGGTCTCATGTTTCTTCACATGTTGTATGACATGATGTTGAGACTTAACATGCCACAGCCGGACGAGGTTCATTTGAGAGAGTCCTCCCGTTTGGAGTATTCCACTCTGGTAGGGTTATCTCATTTGAGCTGTTGACTTCGGTGACCGCTCTTTTCCGGATCTTTGGTTTAGACGATCTTATGAGAGCTGCAACGGCACACCCTAAAGGGCAAACCAGTTGAGTATCTTGTCCGATTGTCGAGACCATTATCCGCCTTAGGATGACCTCATTAGAATTCACCTGTGAGGGGAGGGTTTGATTCCTACAGATACGGGTTCTGTCAGTGATGCCGTGATGGTGACTTTGGTTCAGTCGGATTTATGGGCATTTATTTCTGAGACGCCGGAGTTCTGTCCGTGGTATTTATCAGCGGGTTCCGTTTATTTCGGATCCCCGGGTTGAATTTGAGGGTACTTGCTCAGATGATGACTTGCTCTGTTGGTGACCGTTGATTCCGATACTGAAGTTCTGGTCCTGTGCCTTGGGATACACAACCAACCTGCCATGGCTTCATCATTTTGCATCATAGCATGTTTATTTCCAAAAAAAAATAATGCATAAAAAAGGAAAAATGTTAACCCGCATATGCATATCCTTTTCAGGTTCATTCCTGATAAAACAGCATACACATCATACGCATCATACACATATCATTCTTGCATTACAGGCATTCTGGAAGAAGGTTTCTTATTCTGGTTCCTGTCTTAGGCAGGATTGCTGAGCATCGTCCGCACCGTTACGCAACAAGGTTGAATCAACAGAGGATCATGGATCAAGTTCAGGCAGAATTAGCAGAGATGATGGCTAACATGGCCCAATTCATGAATATGATGCAAGGGGTCGTGCAAGGGCAAGAGGAACTTCGAGCCTTGGCCCAGAGATAAGAGGTTGTGATTCCCCCTGTTAGTCGGAATTCGCCAGAAGGAGCCCCTGTTAATGACACTACTGCTGCCACCATCCCTGTCAATAACTATGCTGTGGGTGATGAATTGAGGGGTATCAGAATCAATGGACAACCCATCGTTGCAGAGACTGCTAATGCTCGAGCGGCCCGTGCTCCAGCCCGCCATCCTGCTCATTTGGTTGACAGACAGGAAGATATGTTCACTGTCCTCAGTGATGATGATGAAGTAGGAAGAACGAAAGAGAGGGATAGAAAGGTTGATGCCCTTGCTAAAAAGATTCGCGCCATGGAGTGTCAGAATTCTTTTGGATTTGATGTTACTAACATGGGTTTGGTTGATGGATTGAGGATTCC
The DNA here is from genome assembly GCF_024323335.1 of Lathyrus oleraceus. Taxonomy (NCBI): domain Eukaryota; kingdom Viridiplantae; phylum Streptophyta; class Magnoliopsida; order Fabales; family Fabaceae; genus Lathyrus; species Lathyrus oleraceus. The sequence continues at coordinate 275,209,077 of NC_066584.1, read as the reverse complement.
TTACAAGTTCAAAGCGCCATCTTTTGACAAATACAATGGCACTTCTTGTCCTCGAACTCATGTGCAAGCTTACTACAGGAAAATATCTGCATATACTGATGATGAAAAGATGTGGATGTACTTTTTCCAAGACAGCTTGTTTGGAGCGTCTTTGGACTGGTACATGGACTTGAGAAGAGAATCTGTCAGAAGCTGGAGAGATTTGGGTGAAGATTTTCTGAGGCAGTACAAGCACAACATAGACATGGCTCCGAGCAGAACCCAACTGCAGAGTTTGTTTCAGAAGACTGGTGAGAGCTTCAAGGAATACGCCCAGAGGTGGCGTGAACTAGCTGCAAGAGTGCAACCTCCGATGTTGGAGAGAGAACTTACTGAAATGTTCATTGGGACCCTGCAAGGTGTGTTCATGGACCGTATGGGAAGTTGCCCGTTTGGTAGCTTTTCAGATGTTGTGATCTGCGGAGAAAGAACTGAAAGTCTTATCAAAGCAGTAAAAATCCAAGACCTTGGTTCCTCAAGTTCTAAGAAACCATTTTCGGGGGCACCCAGAAGGAGAGAGGGTGAGACAAATGTTGTACACCATCGGAGAAACATGAACAGAGGACAACAATATCGTCAAGTTGCTGCTGTGACTATTCCAGCAACCCAACCCCAACACCAACAAAGAGAACCACCACCACAACAACAACAGCAACGCCAATTTCAACCAAGACAAAGAATGCCATATCGTCATTTTGATCCGTTGCCAATGACTTATGCTGAGTTGCTCCCTGAACTGCTCAAATTAAAGTTTGTCGAACTTCGCACCATGGATCCGTTAACGAGGATTCCCGCTGGGTATGATGATAATGTCCGTTGTGATTTTCATTCTGGTGCACCAGGGCATCACATTGAGAATTGTCGGGCTTTTCATTATAAGGTTCAGGATTTGATTGATGCTAAGGCGATTAACTTTGCTCCTGTTCCGAATGTAGTGAATAATCCTATGCCTCAGCATGGTGGACCCAGAGTAAACAGTGTGGAAGATGAGGAAGCTTTGGACTTGGTAGTCGATGTTGATGATGTTCAGACTTCGTTGTTTGTGGTGAAAGAACGTCTACTGAAAGGGGGAGTGTTCCCGGGTTGTGATGAGACTTGTTCAGATTGTGATAATCATGAGAACGACTGTGGGAAGTTGAAAAGAGGTATCCAGGGATTGATGGATGAAGGTAGTTTGCAGTTTGGTCGAGTAGTGAAAGACCGTGAAGAGGTATCAACTGTTACCATTTACTTCACACCGTCAGAAGGTCCTGGACGTGCTCCGAGAACTGTTAATGCGCCTGTGACTATTGGTACTCCTGTGACCGTAGCTGCTCCGGTGACCATATCTGCTCCGGTGACTGTTGGTGCTCCTACCACCATTGCTGCTTCTAGTGGAAGACCTTTTGAGAATGGTAGAGCAATTCTGTGGCAGTATGACAATGCTTTCCGCAGTAATAGAAGATCATAAAATCAGACCAGACCGGTAAATCAGGCTCCAGTGACGATTGATTTGTCAGATAAGACTCCCGTAACAGTTGGTTCAGCTGTGGACAATGTGGGAGGACCCGGAGGGTTTACGAGAAGTGGTCATTTATTTGCACCACAGGCTCCAAAGGATAACAATGCTGAGGCTTTTGCTAAAGCAAAAGGGAAACAAGTTGTGGGTGAAGAAGAACCAGTGCAAAAGGAGGTGCCCGAGGGTTCTTTCGAGAAAGACATGGAGGAATTTATGAAAATCATCAAGAAAAGTGATTACAAGATTGTGGATTAGTTGAACCAGACACTGTCAAAAATCTCTATTCTCTCTCTGTTAATGTGTTCCGAGGCACATCGTAACGCCTTGCTGAAAATGTTGAATATGGCTTACGTGCCTCAAGAGATTTCTGTTAACCAGCTCGAAGGTGTTATTGAAAATGTTAGCACGAGACATGGTTTGGGATTCACAGATCTAGATTTGACACCTGAGGGTCGCAATCACAATAGAGCTATGCATATCACGATGGAATGCAAAGGTGCGGTGTTGTCGCATGTGTTGGTTGATACCGGATCTTCTTTGAATGTGTTGCCCAAGAAGGTTCTGAGTAAGCTTGATGTTGAAGGGGTTGTTCTCACACCAAGTGATCTCATTGTCCGTGCTTTTGATGGATCCAAGCGGTCAGTTTTTGGTGAAGTCACGTTGCCTGTGAAGATTGGCCCGGAAGTGTTTAATATTGTCTTCTATGTGATGGATATTCAACCAGCATATAGTTGTCTGTTGGGGCGTCCCTGGATATATGGGGCCGGAGCAGTTTCTTCAACTCTCCATCAAAAGCTAAAGTATGTGTGGAATGGTTAGGTCGTGACCGTGTGTGGCGAAGAGGACATTCTTGTGAGCCATTTATCCTCTTTCAAATATGTAGAGATGAATGGCGAAATTCATGAAACTCTATGCCAAGCTTTTGAGACTATTTATATTGAGAAGGTGGCTTTTGTTGAACAGAAGAAACCAGGTACCCCGATTGCGTCATATAAGCAAGCTTTGGAGGTCATTAATTCAGGTAACGTAGAAGGCTGGGGCAAGATGATTGATATGCCCGTAAAGGAAGACTGGTTTGACATTGGTTATCAGCCTCTTCAATCATCAGAGCAGGGTGTTCAGGATCAGAAAGGGCCGCGTACCTTCACCAACGCTGGATTGATGAATCATGGTGATGTCTTTGCAACAGGCAGTGAAGACGGCGACAATGATTGTGATATGGATAGTTGGGTGCGCCCGTGTGCTCCAGGGGAGAGGATCAACAACTGGACTGCCGAAGAAATAATCCAAGTTACTCTTCAGACAGAGTAATTTTCTTTTGTTTTTCATTTTGCACAAAAACCCTACGCTCTACCCGGGGCGTAGCGGTTCATTGTAGGGCCACATCATGTTTTGAATTTTCAATGATTATCATTAATAAAGGATGTTTTGCAATCAAATTTGTGCTCACTGTCTTTCTGTTTTTATTTTCATTTTCAAAACAATAAAAATGGCAATGTTTTTTTGTTTTTGTGACTTTCTTGAACTCTTTTCTAAAATAAAGCATTGAACATCGTTCGTGCAGAATTGATCTTGCGGACTCCATTAAAAACAATTCTGTTATGGCTCAGTATGACTTCGATAATCCCGTTTACCAAGCCGAAGAGGAGAGTGAAGAAGATTGTGAACTCCCCAAAGAATTGGCCAGACTATTGAAACAGGAGGAAAGGGTCATTCAACCTCATCAGGAAGAGTTGGAAGTCATTAACCTTGGTACTGAGGACGCCAAGAAAGAGATCAGGATAGGGGCTGCTTTAGAAGAAAAGGTCAAGAGAGGGTTGATTGAAATGGTGCGAGAATATGTGGAGATATTCGCATGGTCGTATCAAGATATGCCTGGTTTGGATAAAGATATTGTGGTGCACAGGCTACCTCTCAGAGAAGATTGTCCTTCGGTAAAGCAGAAGCTTCGCAGAACTAGTCCTGATATGGCTGTCAAGATCAAGGAGGAGGTTCAGAAACAGTTGGATGCGGGTTTTCTGGCAGTTACCAATTATCCCCCTTGGGTGGCCAACATCGTACCCGTGCCGAAGAAGGATGTTAAAGTCAGGATGTGTGTCGATTACCGAGATTTAAACAGAGCCAGTCCGAAAGATGACTTCCCATTACCTCACATTGATGTATTGGTCGATAACACTGCTCAATCCTCGGTTTTCTCTTTCATGGATGGATTTTCTGGCTATAATCAGATCAAGATGGCGCCAGAAGACATGGAGAAGACAACATTCATTACACCTTGGGGTACGTTCTTTTATAAGGTGATGCCATTTGGGTTGAAGAACGCCGGTGCTACCTATCAGAGGGCTATGACGACTCTCTTTCATGACATGATGCATAAAGAAATTGAAGTGTACGTGGATGATATGATTGCGAAGTCTCAGACAGAAGAGGAGCACTTGGTAAACTTGCAAAAGTTGTTTGAAAGGTTGAGAAAGTTCAAACTGAGGTTGAATCCAAACAATTGTACGTTTGGAGTGAGATCTGGAAGGCTGTTAGGTTTCATTGTCAGTGAGAGAGGGATTGAGGTTGATCCAGCGAAAGTAAAAGCTATCCAAGAAATGCCTGAACCAAGAACGGAAAAGCAGGTTCGTGGGTTTTTAGGGAGATTGAACTACATTGCACGGTTCGTATCTCACCTAACAGCCACGTGCGAACCAATATTTAAATTGCTAAGAAAAGATCAAGCAATCAGGTGGAACAATGATTGTCAGAAAGCTTTTGATAAGATAAGAGAATATTTGCAGAAACCTCCAATTCTTATACCTCCAGTTCAGGGGAGGCCTCTGATAATGTACCTTTCAGTAACTGAGAATTCGATGGGATGTGTATTGGGACAGCATGACGAGTCTGGTCGAAAAGAGCATGCAATATACTACCTTAGCAAAAAGTTTACCGACTGTGAAATAAGATATTCGCAGCTCGAGAAAACTTGCTGTGCTTTGGCATGGGCTGCTCGCCGACTGAGACAGTATATGTTGAACCATACTACCTTGCTGATTTCTAAGATGGACCCAGTGAAGTATATCTTCGAAAAGCCGGCCCTTACCGGGCGAGTGGCCCGTTGGCAAATGATTTTAACTGAGTATGATATCCAGTACACATCGCAAAAGGCCATCAAAGGTAGTATTCTGTCTGATTACCTTGTCGAACAACCAATTGAGGACTATCAGCCGATGATGTTTGAATTCCCCGATGAAGATATCATGTACTTAAAGATGAAAGATTGTGAAGAGCCTCTTGTCGAGGAAGGACCGGATCCTGATGACAAGTGGACACTGATGTTTGATGGGGCAGTAAATGTGAATGGAAATGGTGTTGGGGCAGTACTCATCAATCCTAAAGGTTCACACATACCTTTTTCTGCCAGATTGACTTTTGAAGTGACCAACAACGAAGCTGAGTACGAGGCCTGTATCATGGGGATTGAGGAAGCCATCGATCTAAGGATCAAAACTCTAGACATCTATGGAGATTCCGCTCTAGTGATTAACCAAGTCAACGGAGACTGGAATACTCATCAACCGCATTTGATTCCTTATAGAGACTACACCAGAAGGATCCTGACTTTCTTCAAGACAGTGAAGTTGTATCATGTACCCCGAGATGAAAATCAAATGGCTGACGCCTTAGCCACTTTGTCTTCCATGATTAAAGTTCATTGGCAGAATCATGTGCCACACGTTGCTGTGAATCGACTCGAGAGGCCTACGTATGTGTTTGCAGCCGAGTCTGTTGTTGATGAGAAGCCGTGGTTTTATGATATTAAGAATTTCCTCAAAAGCCAAGAGTATCCTGAAGGAGCTTCAAAGAATGACAAGAAGACATTGAGAAGGCTACCTGGAAGCTTTTATTTGAACAAGGATGATATGTTGTACAAGAGGAACTTTGACATGGTTCTGCTCAGATGCGTGGATAGACACGAAGTAGACATGTTAATGCAGGAAGTACACGAGGGATCTTTCGGTACCCATGCTGGTGGTCATGCAATGTCCAAGAAGTTGTTAAGAGCCGATTATTACTGGATAACCATGGAATCTGACTGTTTCAAATATGCTCGGAAGTGCCACAAATGTCAGATCTATGCAGATAAAGTGCATGTACCACCGAACCCTCTGAATGTTATGAGTTCTCCTTGGCCATTCGCGATGTGGGGCATCGATATGATTGGAAAGATTGAACCTACTACTTCTAATGGACATCGCTTCATCCTAGTCGCGATCGATTACTTTACCAAGTGGGTGAAAGCAGCTTCCTTTGCCAATGTTACCAAGCAAGTAGTTGCCCGGTTCATTAAGAAAGAAATTATATGTCGGTATGGGGTTCCTGAGAGAATCATCACTGATAATGGTTCGAATCTCAATAACAAGATGATGAAAGAGCTTTGCAAAGACTTTAAGATCGAACACCACAATTCTTCTCCTTACAGACCAAAGATGAATGGTGCTGTAGAGGCGGCAAACAAGAACATTAAGAAGATTGTCCAAAAGATGGTCGTGACGTACAAGGATTGGCATGAGATGTTGCCTTTCGCTTTGCATGGGTACCGTACCTCAGTACGTACATCAACCGGGGCAACCCCTTACTCCCTTGTGTATGGTATGGAAGCAGTCCTACCTGTGGAAGTGGAGATTCCTTCTCTAAGAGTCATGTTGGATGTCAAGTTAGACGAAGCGGAATGGGTTCGGACAAGGTTCAATGAGTTGAGTCTTATCGAGGAAAAGCGATTAGCAGCTGTGTGCCATGGGCAACTATATCAGAGAAGGATGAAGAAGGCCTTTGATCAGAAAGTGCGTCCTCGAAGCTATCAGACAGGTGACTTGGTTTTGAAGAGGATCCTTCCTCCCGGTACAGATAACAGGGGCAAGTGGACTCCGAATTATGAAGGTCCATATGTTGTTAAAAAGGTTTTCTATGGTGGAGCCTTGATGCTTACAACTATGGATGGTGAAGATTTTCCGTCCCCTGTGAATTCAGATGTAGTCAAAAAATACTTCGCATGAACTGACCCGCTGGACAAAAAGAAAAAAAAAGTCCAGGCAAAAAAGGGCATCCCGGCGAACCAAAAGAAAAAAAAGGGGTTTGGGCAAAAGTTAGGGATAAAGAATAAAAATAATATGTATACCCGGTAAGTCGAAAACCTGCAAAGGCGGCTTAGGCAAAAATGGGTATCCCGGTGGATTGAAAACTTGAAAAGGCGGTCCAGGCAAAAGAGGGATTAAAGCGAAGACTACAGTCTGAATTATCTGTACTTCATCGCGTTTCAGTGCCTACCATCTTAAAGGATGTGATCGGTTCAATGATTCCTCTCAGAAAGCGAAGAATTTGGGGGAAATTGAGAATATACGAGTCATAACAGAATTGGAAAATAGTGGATGCCGTGTTCACATTGCCAATAGGATAGTTTATTTCCTTTTTGGCACAATTACCTCTTCCTAGGAATTGCTTCCTGATGTATTTGCCTTTATAGGCCATTTTCAATTAATAAAAGTCGTTATTCAGTCAAATTGCTCTCTTGTTTTTATTTTACTGTTTTGTTTGCAAAAAACGTCCGAATTTTTGATAAACATTGCATCTAAAAACATGAATGCTATACAATGACGTGCAGAAAGATAAAACATTTGAAAATCGTTTTGAATGTTGAGTACACTTGAGTGTATTTTGTCCATACGACCCCCTGGGGCATGTATGTCTTGCTGTTTTGCAGGTTACTATCTTTGATTGCTGGCTAAAGCAGATAAGCCAAAGCTTGTTCAAAGGTGTTTCGACACTGTCCAGTAGTGTGAGAGGTTGGGTTGTCTAAGGCAAGTTCGGAACTTGTCTCCCCAGCGGGTTCGAGATCGGTGTTTCCTCAGCCAAGTCTAGAGTTTGCTGTAATCCCCATCAAGGTTGAGAGTGTTTTTCCCCAGCAAGTCTGAAGGTTGCTGTTTCCCCAACGGAGGTGTGCTGTGGTTGTTTTCCCCAGTGAAATCCCCAAGCAGATTGGGTTCAGTGGAGGTCGTCCCCAGTGAGGGTTATCCTTTCCCCAGCAGCAATACTATTCCCCAACAGGGTGGAGATTGGAGTGATATTGAGTTCCTTAGCAGAGTGGCTCGTGCTGTCCCCGGAGGGGGATATTTTTTATGCATTCATCATTTAGAGAAGCATAGCATATTGCATCATTAATTGCGTGGCATTTCCATGGTTATGGAGCATTACGCTGTAAAATTCATGCATCAACATTGCAAGCATAAGCTAGTCCTAAGCACTGGTTACCGTTCGAGGATTAGTTTAGCTGGTAGGTGAAGATGTTACTCTGAGGAGTTTAGCATCGCGACGTTGGGTCATCTAGGTCGATTTCAGAATTTGTTTCTCCAGCATGATTGAGAGGTTGGTGTTTTCCCAACAAGCGACTCCCTAGTTGAGTTGGTTTCTCTGCCGCTCCGAGAATGTCAGATCAGTAAGTATCCCCAGCAGTGCTACTCCCCACAAAGTTGGGAGATCGATTCAGGAATTGTGTGCTCAGCAAAGTGATCATTTGCTTTCCCAGCAAGAGTTTTCCTCCCCTTGCATCTTGCAGGCTTGGATCATTTCCCCAGCAGAGGTGGATCATTTTTCCACATCGGTGTAACACATTTGCAGCGGTTGCTCTTGGCAGCATTCAGGATTGATAATCCCCAGAGAGATTTATTTCTTCACCAGTCCGCGAAAGGAAAGCTTGATTCTCTCCCCAGTTTAGTCCCCGGCAAGTTTCTGCCTTGTTTTGACATATGTAGATGTCATCCTTGCGATACCGGTAAGTGCCGTGTTGATCCCCATAAGGTCTGTTTTTTTGGTGTCGATACACATCATCTTCTGATGTCGGTAAACATCGAGTTCTTCTCAGTCATCGATAAATGTCTGGTCGTGGTTCCTTTCTTCCCAGTCATCGGTAAATGTCTGGTCGTGGTTCCTTTCTTCCCAGTCATCGATAAATGTCTGGTCGTGGTTCCTTTCTTCCCAGTCATCGGTAAATGTCTGGTCGTGGTTCCTTTCTTCCCAGTCATCGATAAATGTCTGGTCATGGTTCCTTTCTTCCCAGTCATCGGTGAATGTCTGGTCGTGGTTCATTTCTTCCCAGTCATCAATAAATGTCTGGTCGTGGTTCCTTTCTTCCCAGTCATCGGTGAATGTCTGGTCGTTGTTCATTTCTTCCCAGTCATCGATAAATGTCTGGTCGTGGTTCCTTTCTTCCCAGTCATCGATAAATGTCTGGTCATGGTTCCTTTCTTCCCAGTCATCGGTGAATGTCTGGTCGTGGTTCCTTTCTTCCCAGTCATCGGTAAATGTCTGGTCGTGGTTCCTTTCTTCCCAGTCATCGGTAAATGTCTGGTCGTGGTTAATTTCTTCCCAGTCATCGGTAAATGTCTGGTCGTGGTTCATTTCTTCCCAGTCATCGATAAATATCTGGTTGTGGTTCCTTTCTTCCCAGTCATCGGTGAATGTCTGGTCGTGGTTCCTTTCTTCCCAGCCATCGATAAATGTCTGGTTGTGGTTCCTTTCTTCCCAGTCATCGATAAATGTCTGGTCGTGGTTCCTTTCTTCCCAGTCATCGGTAAATGTCTGGTCGTGGTTCCTTTCTTCCCAGTCATCGATAAATGTCTGGTCATGGTTCCTTTCTTCCCAGTCATCGGTAAATGTCTGGTCGTGGTTCCTTTCTTCCTAGTCATCGATAAATGTTTGGTCGTGGTTCCTTTCTTCCTAGTCATCGGTGAATGTCTGGTCGTGGTTCCTTTCTTCCCAGTCATCGATAAATGTCTGGTCGTGGTTCCTTTCTTCCCAGTCATCGGTGAATGTCTGGTCGTGGTTCCTTTCTTCCCAGTCATCAGTAAATGTCAGGTCGTGGTTCCTTTCTTCCCAGTCATCGATAAATGTCTGGTCGTGGTTCCTTTCTTCCCAGTCATCGGTAAATGTCTGGTCGTGGTTCATTTCTTCCCAGTCATCGATAAATGTCTGGTCGTGGTTCCTTTCTTCCCAGTCATCGGTGAATGTCTGGTCGTGGTTCCTTTCTTCCCAGTCATCGGTGAATGTCTAGTCATGGTTCCTTTCTTCCCAGTCATCGATAAATGTCTGATCGTGGTTCCTTTCTTCCCAATCATCGATAAATGTCTGGCCGTGGTTCCTTTCTTCCGAGTCATCGGTAAATGTCTGGTCATGTATCCTTTCTTTGATAAATATCAATTCCTCAGTAGAGTCGTCAGTAAACGTCTGGTCTTGTTCCAGTCGTAAACATCTTTTTCCTCTACAGTGAAGCCGCCATCGGTAAATGGCCTCGCTTTCCTTGGTTCATCGCCTACGGAGTGCAAAATTCTTCGGTTCTTTTGGTATTCAATCCCTGTTTATCTTGAAAGTCTGATAGCCGTTGCTTTCATCCGTTCAGGTTCCTAGTTGATTGAATAGGGGCAGCTGTAGCACCTCAAATTTTCTCTCCCCATTCATGCATTCATTTCATTTTTTAGGTCATTTATCATTCCATATTGCATTGCACCATATCAGTCAGAATTGGCATCAAGAGAATTCTCAGTGCAAAAGAGCAAGTATTTCCTTGAGATGAAGGCCACATGATTATTCTAAAGAGCTTATCTGAGCTAGGGTTCATTTTGAAGCAGTTTTACCAAGTGGTAGAGGCCCAAATTCATCAGTACATTTCCAGGTCATCTGAGGACCATAAAAGTCAACTGTGCAGTCAACTGGGGGCTTTGAGGTGAGTGGAAGTATCTCAATCATGTTCAAACAAGGTTTATTCATCATGACAAACATCTATCCTGAAGATTTTGAAGTCATGGCAAAAGTTTCCAAAAATGGAAAATGACCTGTAATTCAAAGTTTCCAAAAATGGCAAGTTTTTAGACCATATTCAACTTGACTTTCCAACACCAAAGAAGCTTCAAATGGATTTTTGGTCAACATGAAAGTTGAAGATCTTTCTGTTCCCTTTTCAAAAAGTCCTATATCATGAGCATCTGATGAATGGTTGAGAAGTTATGAACAAATGATTGCAAAGTATACTTGGAACTTCAAAGTGCCATAACTTTTGATTCAAAACTCCAAATTGAACCACTCTTTTTGCAAAATGCTCCTTGTGACCAAGAGATCCCAAATCAACCATTGCATTGCATGAAAGAAGCTCACATGATCAAGTGTCCATTCAAGTGCATTTTGGAGGGAAAGTTGGTAATTCAAATTTGGTGAATCACATGAGCAAAATTCCAATCCAATGTTGTTTATTGACTGCTTTTAAGTGGAATTGAAGCTTAGCATGACACTGTTCACGTGCACATTGCTCATGCTAAGCACACTTACCAAATTTGCCATTCACCTTATTTCTCCTTAATTTTCACTTAACCAATGCCTAATCTTAATTTCAGTGTGATTAAGGAGGAGTATATAAGCCTAATGATAACTGTAATCAGAGGAGAATAACAAAATTTGGATCAAAATCTCATTTCCCTCTCAAATTTCTCTCTCTTCAATTTTCAAATTTATTCATCCAATTCCACAGAATTCTTGCACAATCGTGTTTAGCATGTATCATTGAGTAGGAATCAGGGTTTAGTTTGAAGAATTTGGTCAAGAATCGTGCAGATCCAAAGCTTGAACATGAACATGGAAGCTTCAATTTGAGCTGGATTCAAGGTGTTTCAATTGCCAATTCGTGCATAAAGCTTCAGTAGAGGATTGAGGGAGAAGATCTGGAAGGTTTGAGAGCTGTAGCACACGAAATCAACACATTACATCTCAAGGTAGGTGAAATTCGATCTTCATTATTTGCCTTTTCATGAACATAATCTTGTAGATCTTGTTGTGCTGATGATTCTGATTTCTTTAGATCTTGATTTGGTTAAGAGATGAGTTAGATACATGAACTTTAAGTTTTGACATCAAAAATGTTTTCATTCGATCCGCTTGATTCATGAAGTTTTAGGCTTAATAAGTATGATATTCTTGATCTACGTTGAGAGACGGTTTTAACCATATGCATTTTGTAAAATTCTGGAAAAAATGTTCATGCATCTCCACCTGTACCACCGGAGAAGACGGTGGAAATCGCCGTCCTCCGCCGTCTGTAATTTGCCTAGGGCTTTGCCCTATCAGCGTCCACCTGTGCGCACGCCTGACATTTCCATTGGCCTATGCTTCTTTGACCGAGCTCGCGTGTACTTGGACTGATGATGTGGCTTGCCACTTCATTAATGAAGCGCAGCGTTTTGAGTGGGAACGCTTGGAACCTTCCATACGTTGGTTCGATCCTGGTGTATGTGCGTTTTTGAATTTAATTGTTGAGCGCTTCTTGAACCTGTCGCATTACGCGAAAAACCGGCGGGAAAACAAGAACAACAGAGCCGCCACCGTGCGTTATTTATCCCAAAAGAGGGAAAGGAAACGCTCGAAGTAAACCTGGGAAAAGACATAGTCTCGCGACCAAAGAGAATGGGTTCGGGAGTCGGTTATGCGAAGGGAAGGTATTAGCACCCCTACGCATCCGTCGTACTCGACGGGATCCACGCACAATAGGAAGGAAAATGGTTGCTAAAACACTGCTCACGCACTCACACAAACTGGCTGAAAGAGACACAAGAAAACAGACAAGACTGACTCGGCAGGATATCGCATCCTGGGCCTACTTAGTCTATCAGGCATAGACATCAGAGTCGAAGTAGTTCGGACTGGGGAAACGACACATGCTCACTAGGATATCGCATCCTATGCATACGTATCTCCTTGGACGAAGGAGAATCAGAGCATTCGTAGCTCGGCTGACACGCACACAAACAAGGCACACACAGGCAAACATGGAGCCTGAATGCCAATCACTGGACTTACATCAGCATCCGAACCAAAACAAAACCCACACTGGAACCCGAATGCCACTCGATGGACTTACATCAGCTTCCAAGCACACAACAACCCAACAAGTTAACAGGGAGTCGGGGACTCGAGCCTATAACTGTCAAGCACACACTCAAACAAACAGACAACAAATTACTAAGGAGTCAGGCACTCGAGCCTAGCAACTGTCAAACAACACACACAAAAAGAAAAAAAGGGCGCCCGGAGAGATCAGCTCATCTCCTGCCTATGTACCTCATCTGGTATGAGGATCAGGGCGACGTAGTTCCCCTACGCAGGGAAAAAGGACTAGCCTAACCAGATAACAGAGGGAGACACAACACTAGGGAGACTACGACTCGAGCCTAGATGTTGTCATGCAAAGTCGTCCCTAAGTTAAGGTTTCTAGCTAACTTGCACAGGAAGCAAGCCTATCCTAAACATGACTTGCACAGGAAGCAAGTCACACCAAACCTAACTTGCACAGGAAGCAAGCTAAAGCAAACCTAACTTGCACAGGAAGCAAGAAGGGTCTCGATTGCAACTAGGGCAAGAGAAAGGGGAGGTCTCAATCGCAACGAGGGCGAGAGAAAAGAATTAGTGTTAGTTGTTAGTCAAACTCGACAAGACATCGCATCTCGTGCCTACGTATCTCATCTGGACATGAGAATCAGAGTTGCCGTAGTTCGGCTACGGAGGGACACAGGGCTAGCCTAACCAGATAACAGAGGGGGACACAACACTAGGGAGACTACGACTCGAGCCTAGATGTTGTCATGCAAAATCAACCCTAAGTTAAGGTTTCTAGCTAAATGGCACGAGGGCCAACCTATCCTAAGCATGGCTTGCACAGGAAGCAAGCCACACACACACCTAACTTGCACAGGGAGCAAGTCAAGCACAACCTATCTTGCACAAGAAGCAAGTCTAAACTAACCCTAGGAAGCAAAGCAAACAAACACAAGCACAGGTAGCACACACTATATGCACGCAAGAGGCTCAAACAAGGGTTAGGTTTTAGTCAAGGGGTCATATCAACCTCAACAAACAAACCTCTGGAATGGGGTGAATGGTGCTCTTAACCTTGCCATTGAGGGGCTAAGGTGAAGCAGATGAAAGGTGAGTGAAGATAAGACTTCACAGCTCTTATCCCTGGCCTGGGAGAGCTTAAGACAAGAATGTGTGGGTTCAGAAGGTGGGAACCCTTCTACACATTTGATACTGACTCAACTGTACAATTGTACAAGATCTTGGGTTTGTATCTGCAATGCATCAACACGGTGGTGTGAGCAAAGCAGATGACACACAGAATAGCAGGGGATAGGTTGCATATCCCTTGGGTTATGCCAATTGCCTCTTCACTTAGGAGGGCTTTGACTGCTTGGGACAAAAGTAAACACACACAAGCATTGCCTCTTAAGGAGGACTTCAGACAGTTGCCTGGCCAAGTAACAGGCCAGGTCTTCCAGACTACATGAAGAAAAAGGGATTATACCTCAATGCAAATTGCTATAAAGCAAAGCAAAGCAAGTTCAAAGAACTAAGCAACTAATGGTACCTGAAATAGTCAAACAGAATCAGTACACAATTCAAAAATCAAAGCAAAATGAGAATAGAATTAACAGTCAACATAATCAGATGAATGTGCAAAGCACAAGACTCAAATCGTATGAGTCAAGCCACCCACAAAACAAAGAGGTTAGCTAATGATAAACAATCAAGCTTAATCAAATTGGATTGTTCTCTTTGAAGCATTTGTTGCTTAACCTGAAACAATGAACTCAAACATAAGCAACAGGACCACTAGGACAAGCCTAGGGTCAAAATGAGATGAGAAAGTCAAAACAGCAAGGGATAGTCAACCAAAATCAAGTTCAAACATTTAAGAAGCAAGCTCAATTGGTTCCACATTCATATCATGCATCATCATCATTTCATAAGCAGAAGAAGTCAAAGCATGGCAAATGAAAGCTCATAGAAGTCAACAGCAAGACTTAGCTCAAAACCAATCATAATCAATTCCAAAACTCATCAAATAATTCATGCTCAATCACAATCCATAACATGACATGCATATAAAATTTCAGCTCATTTGGATCATGGGAAGATAGTCAATGAAAATCAGAAAGTCAAAACAAGTTTAAGCATGCTCAAAGAAGTCAACCAAACATGTATCAACTTCAAAAATTCATAAGTCAGTGATAACAAATGATAAATGAATGGGATCAACACCATAACAAAGCTTAAGATGTCTACTAATCACATGTAAAATTTCAAGTTCATCTAATAAAGTATGAGAATTTCACAAATGAAATGGCAACATGTATCACACAAGTCAACATTTTGGTCAAACAGGGGATAAAATCTCAAACAATTTGGAAATGCCACAATTAATTCCAAGAAAATTCATAGGTGAACTAGACATACAAGAGTAGGCTCATGCAAAAATTCACATCAATTGGAGGTCAGGAAGCATGGTAAAGAAAATCATGAAATTGCATATCAATGGTGTGACACAAATTGTCACACCCTAATTCAAAAATTCATAACTCACAATCCAGATAAGATAAATTCACAAACTCTATATCAAAATCACCATGAGTGGGTCTAGTTTGTGCACAAAAAATTTCAGATCAGATGGATAATGCATGACGATTTCACAAAGGATTTGGCAAAGGGTACAAAATATGCATACATGAACAAAACCCTAATACCATTAAAAATTCGACCATCCAAAAAATCAGCAAAAATCATGATAAAATACTAGACATCAAGCAGAGCATAATGCAAAAATTTCCATGAAATTTGGAATTAAAATGGAGATGTTATGAATTTTGTAAGTTGTGTAACCAAAATGAAATAATATTGAACAATTAAAATGAATTGACTTAAATAAATGGAGTCGATGGCATTATGGTAATTAAAAGGGAAACTAAATGAAACGCAGCGTTGCGTTTATCCTGCGTGGCAAGCGATGACTAGCAACATGGCAATGGAACAGTGAAAGGGCATGCAACACACGATTCAAAATGCAGAAAACGCGAGTTCTGGCTTTGGCATTAGGGTTTTACTGTAGCATCAACACACATCATCTTCTTCAATCGAAATTGTGCAAAATTATTTTCCAGAAATGGCAAAACAACATATCAATAGAAACAACAAGCAATGCACATCATGAATCTAAGCATTATTTTCACTAAATCGAACTACACAGCAAGCATTAAACAAAAACATATTCACATACCAAACTTTGAGACAACATAACTTTGCAAATACTCAACCAATTTAAACCATTCAAAGCTCATAATGACCAGGGTAATGAGATCTACACGTTGCACATCATGATTTTGAAAAAAGAAGGAATCGAAATTTTACCAGTTATGAAGAACAGTTGGGATTCAATGGCTTTTTGGCTTCAAATGGTTAAAACAGATGCACATGAAGCTTCCTACAGTTGAATGGTAAAGGGAACTTGGCTCATGAATGTTTGTTTTTGCTCGAAACCAACTCTACCATTGATGGAACTTGGAAATAACAGTGGAGAATCCTTGCTTACAGTCACCAAAAGAAGATTGAGAATGCTTCAAAAATGTTGGCAACTGAGGAACAAACCAAAACAAGCTCGTATGCTTTGAAGGTTTTTGGTAGAATTTCAAAAATGAAGAAAATGAGATTTTTTGAGAGAGAGTTTTTCTGTGTTAGAATGTGGGCTCCTAGGGTTGGAAATGACAGAAAATATATATATATACTTCTGTTTAGTATTGCATAAGTGAGTGTTAACCATGATTTGCTTAAATGAACCAATTTGCTAATTGTCCAATTTTGGTTTGAGTGGTGGGGTGTATGGTACTATGCATGAATTTGGGCCTTCAAACATGATACAAACCACATTTCTGAACTATTTCAATTGGCAAAATGGCTTAGAAATGATTATTTTGAAAAGTCAAAATTCAACTTCACTTGAAATTAATTAAGGCAAGTTCAAAAAGGCCATTTTGAATGGTGATGTTTTGGTGCATGAAAATGACATTTTTGGAAAGAGGGGATCAAATGTGACTTGTAGGAAAAAACCCCACCAAATTTGGCCAAATGGTTTGAGAGATATGGCCTTTTGAAGTTCACAATTTTTTGAAAATGAATTGATCATATATTGCCAACCATACATGGGAATTGAGAGTTCTTGGACTTTTTGGAAATGGGAGAACAAGATCTTCAACTTTCATGTTGGGAAAAAATTCATTTGAAGCTTGTATCATGATGTAAGTTTGGGATCAAGAAGTTTCCATTTTTGGCAGTTAAAATTACAGGTCCAGTTTCTATTTTTGGAAATTTTCTGATTTGGCTTCAAATTCTTCAATGATGTTGTTTGCCATGATATATGAGGCCTATTTGGACATGAATAAGCTCTCTCAAACCAAATCCATCCATCAAAACCATAAAATCAACCACAGTTGACCAAGTTTGACTTTCTAGGGTTTCTGACTGATTGTGCATTGACTGATGACCTCTGAGCCTCCAATCTTTGACTTAAGCACTTCAAATGGATCCCCGAGTCATGTGAACATGTTGGACCAACCCTAGGGCCTTGGCTCCTTGAGAATTGTGCTTGCTTGCTTGATTGACTGATCTCCTGATCAGTTTGACCTAATTCTTCTGATTGGCTTGCACTTGAGGCAAATGGGACAATGCAATGCTATGCAGTGGACCATGTTATGCTATGACCTAATATGAGAATGTATGTGCAATGATAGGTGCAAATTTGAGGTGCTACAGAACCTTCAACACTTGTGTTCGATTCTTGCCTAGCGCATGTTTTCTGATTTAATTTTGAGCGCTTATTTGCCCTTGTTTGCCTTGGTTTGATCCCTGCCTGATGCATGTTGATGATTTTTAATTCCAAATATCATTTTCCATTTATTTCATATTATTTCACTTTTATTCACTCAACTTCCAAAAATCATTAAAAATAGAAAACATGTCCAAATTGATCCGAACTTTTTTCCACATGCTTGTGTTGACGTCTAGTTTTTTTTAGCATTTATTTCATGATTTGTGTGCTTCTGGATTTTTAATTGTGCTTGTTTATTTGAACATGATGCCAATTTGCTATGTTGTGCTAATTGATTTGTGAAATGCTCATGGTTTATCCAATTGCCTTGAAATTTGACATGCTTGATCATAACATGTGACATGATTTTTTGGCTTTTGTTTGGAATTTTTATCATTTGATACCACTGTTTTGGACACATAGACATGTGGTGTGACATTTGGTGTAACATTTTGTGCCTTGTACTCGTGCATTTTCATTCATACACCAATTGACCTCTTCTGGATTTAATTTTTGGTATGATGCTTGTTCATAACATGTTAAACTCACATAAAAAATTTCATGATCATTGGATACATTTATGTTTTAATGTGAATTTTCTATTCTTGATGTCCAATTTTGATCACATTGCTTGCCTTTGCCTTATCTTGATTATTTGATGGCTTTGCCTTATGAATTGACTTTGGTCCTTTTGAGGACTCTTTCTTGTTTGATTGAATTTGCTTCATGTGAAATATTGACTTCTGTTTTGACTATTTGACTTGCCTTTGACCCTAGTCTTTGTACTAGTGGTTTGTACTTACCAATTGTGTTTTGTGTTTCAGGCTTGAGCATTTAACACTAATGGTTGATGTGATCTCATTACATGAGATGCCATTTGCTTTGATCACTAACTCTTGTTGTGTTGTAGGTCCATTGATGTGATGAACTCACTTGAGTGCTTGCATTGTGTAAAACTGTCGGATGTTCCATTGTGTTGTCTGTTTGTTTTTCTAAATACAATATTAATTGTTTGGCTTTTGTACAGGTACATTAGTCGCTTTTAGCTCTTGCTTGAGCTTTGCTTTGGAGTGTGGTTGATACACCACTTAGGTAGCCACTCTTTTACTCCATGTAGTCTAGAAGTCCTGCCACCTTTTTGGCAGGCATTTAGCTGAAGTCCTCCTTAAGAGGCCATGATTGTGTATGTTTACATTTGTGCCAAAGACCTCCTTGTTGAGGCATGTTACTTGTTAAGTCCTCCTAAGTGAAGACGCAATTGACAGATAGAAAGGATTAGCAATCAATCCCCTGTTATTCATTGAGTCGTTCATTATGCTCGCACTACGTGCTGATGCTCTTGAACATAACCCAAGATCTGTGTATAGAGTCAGTCAAGTGGAGTAGGGTCCCTCATTCTGGATCCCCATGTTTTCTTTGATTTGAGCTCACCCAGGCCAGGGTTAAGAGCATGAGGTCTTATCCTTATTCATCATCTTTCATCAGCTTCACCCTAACTCTCAATGTTAGTGGTTAAGAGCTATAAACCACCTTTGTACAGTTTGGCTTGTTTGTCGAGGTTGATATGACCCCTCTTGACTAAAGCCTTACCCTTGTATGTTTGATCCCCCTTGTTGGTGTGTTTATTCTATGCTATATGCTTTTGTGTGGTGTGATCGTCTCCCCATAGGATTGCTAGACTTCGTATAGTCTCTCGTTTGCATGTCAATTAAGGTAGCACGGTTCCTTCGTCTAGGACTTCCTTTTTGCATGAGCATTCCTAAAACACAAACAAACTCTTTGATTATCTTTTCTTAAGGACACGTTAACTCCTTCTACTACAGGTGAGTAAGTCTCCAAATGTCGAGCATCCGGTAGATTGCGTAGTAACGTTGTTCACCTAAAAAACACAAAACAAATAGAAACAGGTTAGCCGAGCTACGGTGCTCTGATTCTCAATCCTTCTTGAGATACGTATGCAGCAGGGTAGGGCCTGTGCGAGCAATAACTCTTTATTTTCCCTACTTTGATTTTCTCTTTGTTTGCATTGCATATAGGATTTTTATACACACTTTAGACATAAATAGCAAACGTGGATCCTGTGGAGTACCACAGACGTGAAGGGGTGCGATAACCTTCCCTTCACGTAACTGGCCCCCTTACTCAGTTTTCTTTGGTTCGAGACTTTGTTTTATCCGTTCCCTCTTGGTTATGCAGTACTACCTTTCCCTCCTCTTGGGATAAAAGTACATAGCTGGAGACTCTACTCTTTTTTCCTCGCCGCTCTTTTTCGCGTTTGTACCTGGATTCGGGAAATCCTAGGGAAATCCATATGTAACATCTTGTGAACACTCTTTGTTTTACCAAAATTGTTGCCAACACTTAGAACCAACAAACTCCCCCTTTGGCAAATTTTGGTTAAAACATATATCAGTCCATTTTGTTCACAAGAAAAAAAACACATCAGCAGTTAAACAGCATAACAATGTTTAAGCAGCAGCAGAAGCAAACAGAATTACTAACTATAATAGCAACTAGTAAAACACACATAAAAAACATGGGTACTTCTTCTCCCCCTAAGTCTGTTCAATACAGACATCTCCTTCAGCACCTGTAACATTCAGAGTTACCCTCTGACATCTCCTTCAACATCACCTGTGTAACACAGAATATGCACAGAACATCAGACATCTCCTCAAACATCACAGAACAGAACATCATTCTGTTCCACATCAGACATCTCCTTCAACATCAGCACTACAGATCTCCATATCCACATATTTAACTGCAGCTCTCCACATAATAACTTCTCCCCTTTTTAGTCAAAATAGACCAAAGTGACCAATTAGACAAAATAAATGTCAATCAGTCATGTAGAGAATGTCACAAGAGATGTTATAACATATAAAATGTTAAAACATAAATGTCAGGTGGTACAAACCATAATTATACACAACTGCAATAGCTGAGATAATCAGAAATCCAGGGAACTCATAAAGAGCCCAAATATTACATCATGGCATCAGAAAGGACTGCCAAAAATTACAAACATTAACCAGAAAAACAACAAGACATCCAAGATTCCAAAACATCCAAAACAACATCCAGAACAACATCCAGAACACACAGTCTTCATAACAGGGGGGCCATCACAACTTAGTCTGAGGAAGTAGCATCTTCTTCACCTTCAGATTCAGAATTGCCACTAGATTGATCTTGAGAATTGGACCTCTCACTTGAGGTATGGGCATCTGACTCCTTGGCTTCACTAACCTTATCCATCTCTTCTTGCTCCAAGCTACTAATGAGAACCTCTAAAGCCTCTTTCCTAGCCTTGGCAACCCTAATCCCAGTTTCCATCTCCTTACAAGTTTCCTTCAATTGAGCAATCAAGCCACCTTGAGAGGCTGGCTCCTTCCTTGAAGATGTCATGACAATATCATTGACATGGCTTCCTTCAAATAACTTGTAGTGAATGGACAATGGAGGCTTCCTTCTGCTGGGAGTATCACTTGTGTTTAGAATACCAGGTTGCTGGCTTAAAATAATTCCACAAATGATAGAGGGAAAGGCAATAGGAAGCTTTACTGCATTAGTGGAGGCATGTCTAACAATATGTTCAAACATGAACCTTCCAAAATCAAAGTTGAGCCTGGTTCCAATAACATAGATTATTCTTACAAGACCATTAGAGATAGTTGAGATATGGTTTGTTGGCACCCAGTTGGCTGAACCAATCTTATGCAAGATGGCATATTTAACAGTTAATTTGCCAGCTGATAGATGCTTTTTGCTTGGCCATTCCTTGACTTGGCCAACAGTGATTGTCCTACAGACTTCATTGTATGTAGCCTCTAACTCCACACCTCCTTCAGTTCCTCTCCCTAGGAACTTATTGATTATAGTTGGGGAGAACCTTACACATCTTCCTCTCACAAAGACCTTGCAGAATTCTTTTCTATTCTTGTCAGAAATATCCTCTGGGATATTCACCACAAACTCCTTCACTAAACCTTCAAAGCATTGGGGTAATGCAACCACTATTTTCATTAAACCTGCAGATTTGATCAACTCTATAACTTCCTTCACTTTCACAGCCTCCTTCCCTAGCTCCCTCTCAACAACAACTCTCCTCTATATAACAAACTTCCACTTGGCAGCACCATCTTCCAGATGGAAGGAAATGTTGTCCAAATGTACAGCTGCAACCTTAGCTGGAGACTTTTTAACAGTTTGCCTTTTAGTAGGAGAGATGTCTGGGACATCGTCTTCGACATCATCTTTAGAGTTAGAACTCTCTCTGACCTTCCTCTTTTTGACCTCTACTTTACTCCATGATTTGGAGGGTCCTACACCAACAACCTTCTTACCTGTTCTGGCTGTCAACATCTCAGCCACAATCTTCCCTTTCCTAGTCTTTAGTTTCTTTGTAACACTTGGTTTCACATGATGGACCAAGGTGTCATCTTCCTCTTCTGAACTCTCTTCCTCCAAATCAATAACCTTCTCAGGAGTTTCATGAGGCATATCTACTGGTTTCTTACTAGGCAAGGTTTTACCTAGAGAGCATAGTCCCTCAGCAACCATGTCTTTCTCTAATCTAGATGAATCATCATCTTAGTTTGGGGTTCCACCTCAAGTGAGGGGTCCCTTCTAGACAGAGGGGTCGAAACACCCTTGACTACATGCCCTTCGTTTAGAATCCTAGTTACCAGGTTCCTAATGACACGATCTGTATAGTGCATGTCATCCTTAGGAGGAGGGTTATCAGGAATGTTACCTTGATTGTTTCCAGCCGTGGAAGAAGGGCCAGAGGCGTCGCCTGGAATTACCGAAAGAGGAATAACCTCCAAAATATCTTCATCCAGAAACTCCATGGAGGGAGTCCTTGCTTTGTGAGTGGGTTTTGATCCAGAGGATAAGGGATGTTGTGACATTTTGTTGAACTTTTGAGAAAAATCTTGTTGCCCTAGCAGAGGTTGTCTGAGAAGTTGGTGAAGATGAAAATGGTTGTGTTGAGGTAGCGTGTGGAAATGGTATAGATACTAGTTCCAATACTAGGTAATGATTTACCATAAATGAGGCACTTTCTTTTAAGTGGACAGGCATATTTGCTTTGAGATAGAAAAATAGACTCTTCTATCTGCTTGACTTGTAGCCCAAGTCCAACAAGGCTCATCTCAACCTTAGACTACATTTGTCTAACAACATGTTCTACCATCTGATCTGACCTCCCACCAAACCCAATATTATCCACATCTATTTGAGCCACTATGAGCTTTCCTCCTTCATTTTTCACAGATAGGATCTTGTCAATACCTCCCCTCTTGTAGCCATTGTTAGTGAGGAACACTATGAGTCTCTCATACCTAGCCCTAGGAGCTTGCTTCACATCATAGAGGGCTTTCTTCAATTTGTACACATGCTTTGGAAGGTTTGAATATGTGAGTCCTTTAGGATGTTCAACATATACCTCCTCTTTTAAGTAGCCATTCAAGAAGGCATTCATTTGGAACAGTTTGAACCTCAGAATACATGCCACTCCATACAATAATCTAATGGACTTAGGGCGAGCTATGCCATTTGTTCTCTCAGGTATGGGAACCAGTTCCCATACTTCATTCCTCTTGAATTGACCTAACTCCCTTTGTATGGTATTGATCCAGAACTCATCAATCAAGGCTTCCTTGACATTCCTAGGCTTAATCTTGGACACAAAGCAGCCATGTGAGATCACTTCCCTTGATCTAGTTATGACCCTTTTATTTGGATTTCTCTTAATGATATCTTTGGTATGATCCTTCTAAACTCTGATGGAGGGTCCCTTGTTGATTTTGTCAGGTTCAGCTTGAGGAGGTTCATTCTCCTTGTCTGAGAAATCAGTTGGGGAATCATTCAGAGATGTCTCAACATCGTTTGTGACATTAGTCTGTTGGTCATCAACCACAACATTAATAGATACCATCACTTTAGTTCTGGAATTAAACACTCTATATGCTCTGCTGTAGCCCAGAAATAATCCTTCATTACTTTTGGGATTCTTCTTCCTTCTTTGTTCACTTCTAATTTTGATAACTTGACTTTCCTTTTCTCCTTGAAGTTTTAGACAAAGATCTTTGAACATATCAGATTTGTTTCTTATAAAGTTGATCCAGGTATATCTGGAGAAGTCATCCACCACTTCATATGCATAATTCTTCCCACCAAGGCTTTCCACCTGCATGGGTCCCATCAAATCCATATGAAGGAGTTCCAAACCTTTGGAAGTGGTGTCATGTCTGAGTTTCTGGTGTGACATCCTTGTCTAACATTTCCCATAGACTTTTCTTTCATCAATCTTCAAGTTGGTGTAGCACCTCAAATTTGTACCTCCCATTTGTATATACATTTCATTTTTAGGTCATTAGGATTGCATTAGCATTGCATAGCATGTTACATCTCATCAGGCAAGACTGGTCAGGAGATTCAACTGTGCAAGGCAACAAGAGCATTCTCCATGAGATCAAAGCCCTAGGGTGGTTCCATTGAGCTTACATAACCCAAGGATCATTTTGAAACAATTTGGCCAAGTGTTGAAGGCTCAGAACTCATCAGTACATGTGCAAATCATCTGAGGCCCATAAAAGTCAACAAAAGTCAACTGCAAAGTCAACTGTGGATTTGGAGGTGGGAAGTGGTTAGAGATGCTTCATTCATGTTCAAACAAGTCTCATTTGACATTTCAAACACTCACATTGAAGAATTTGAAGTCAGGTCAAGACTTTCCCAAAATAGCAGGTGACCCATAATTTGAAATTTCCCAAAATGGCAAGGTTTTGGACCAACTTCAAATCAAGATTACATCATCAAGAAAGCTTCAAATGAAATTTTGTCCAACATGAAAGTTGAATATCTTTCTCTCCCATTTCCAAAAAGTCCAAGATCATGAATTTCTCATGTGTGGTTGAGGAGATATGATCCAATCATGGCAAAGTGTGTTTGAAGATTCAAATGGGCATAACTTTTGAACCAAACCTCCAAAATGGGTGGTTCTTTTTGCAATATTCTCCTCATGACTTGTAGTTTCCAAACATCTCATTACATGGCTTAAATTCCACTTGCCTAATCATGTGTTCATCCATGAAGATTTTTGAAGAAAATTCCATAAAATCATTTTGGTTGATCATGAGCATACAAAACCAATTCAAAAGCTTGCATGGGCATTAATTAAGTGATTTTGGACCAGATTCGTGTACTGTTCACGTGGCTTTTCATGCATGGGGGGTGAAAATCTAATTTTGCACATACACTTCATAACTTGTTAATCTTGATTAATTTTGGTTAAAACAGATTTTCAGTATCATTAGCATGAGGTATATATTGTTAATCCTAACTGTATTGGTCATTAGCATCCATTTCAGATCCGAATCTTGAGAATCACCAAATTTCTTCTCTCAAAACTTTTTGCAAATTCTTCACACAAGAGCTATTCCTATTGTTCGATTCATGATCATGAAGCATTTTTGAGTGGATTTGAACGTGGAATTGGAAGAAATCGTGCCATATTGGCTCATACTCGAAGTTTGAAGCATCAATGGAGATTTCAAAATTAACTGGATTCGTGTTTGTTTGAGCTTCATTCCTTCCATCAATCGCCTCCACAAGCATCATAGAAGAGTTCTGGAACATCACAAGCCTTGAAACAAGCCAAATCCGAATTTGTTCATCAAGAAGGTCAGTTTTCGAGTTCAATTATTTTGCAAATCATTAGGATATTCATGTAGTTCTTTGATTGGTGATGATGCTGGTAAAAAAATGAAGTGAAATGTTGCATTATTGATGAAGTTATGCATGTTCAAAGTTTTGATGTCATTTAAGTTTTTCTTCGATTTGGCTTTGTTATGATGCATTATGATAAAATGATTGTTGATCTTGAATGTACATGGAAGGATGAATCGTTTGGTGTTAGTTTTGTTGATTTCTGGACTGTTTTGGTTTTTTCTGGAAAAATCGTTCATGAGATTCATCGTGTGCATGAGGAAGAAGACGAAGTTCATGCAATTTCCAGGTTTAGCTACGGTTTCTTCATGCCCAGCTACGAATTTGCTACGAAATGGTCAATTAGCTACGAAAATTCTGGGCGCTTAGGGTTTAGGACCAAAACGTGGTCGTTTTGGTGAGGCGCGCCAAGTTCAAATTCGTCCTTGGTTCGAATCCGTCCGAGCAAGATTTTTCAAATTGCCATGCGTTTTTTCCTTTTCCCTCCATATTATTCCATGCTAGCTCCATTTTGTTTTTTTAATTTTTCTTCAACTTCAAAAAATCACAATAAATAGAAAAATGCATCAATTTCACTCCAATTTTCTGCACAATGCTCCTTGGTTTTTCTACTTTTTTATGAGCATAAATTTGCAGGTTGTGCTTGGCTGAAAAAATAATTTGTCCTAGGGTGATTGAACATGTATCCATTTATGATATTTCCTTGTTCCTTCATCATAAAATGCTCAAAAATGATCCAATGGCTTTGAAATTTTGTGTGTAGCTTCTTGACATATTGGTGAACATTTTGGCTTTAGTTTGACATTTTTTCCATGATCCATTTCTGTTTTATGCTCATGCTAACTTGGTGTGACAATTTGTGTCACATATTTGGTTGTCTGTTTTGTAAAATGTGATTGCCATGCCAAATGATGTCCAATGCTTCTGTTTTTTTGTGTGTTGATCATGTTAGATGTCTTGAATATGCATGAATTTTTCCAGATTTTTTTGAATCATTTCTGTTTTGATTGAGATTTTTCATTCATGTTGATCATTTGGATGCCTTGAATTGGTCATTGTTTCATCTTGCACATGAAATGAACTTGCTTATGGATTATGATTTGGTTCTTTTTAGGACTTATTCTTGAGTGATTAAACATGCTTCATGTCAAGTTTGAAGTTCTGTTTTGACTTTTTGATCCTCTTTTGACCCTAGGCTTTGACCTAGTGGTTTGGACTTATCATTTGAGTTGTGATTTCAGGTTCAGATGCACATTGCCATGATTGGAGTGACTCATTCTTTTAAGCCTGATTTTTGGTTGATGTTGGCTAACATTGTGTTGTTTTGCAGGCTTTGAGAACAAATTCACTTGTGCTTGTGCCTTGATCATTATTGCCTGATGCTTTGTCTGTCTGTTTGATATTGGCTGTTGTTTGTTTGTCTGTACAGTTGAACTGATTGGTTTAGATTTTTTCACAGGTACCTAAGTTGCTTTGAGTTCATTTTGAACTTGCCTTGCTAGCTTGTGGTTTGCTTACCACTGAGGTATAATTCTTCTGACTTCATGTAGTCTGGAAGACCTGTCCTGTTATGTGGGCAGGCACCTGTCTAAAGCCCTCCTTAAGAGGCAATGCTTGTGAATGTTTAATTTTGTGCCAAGCAGGTAAAGACCTCTTAAGAGGCAATTGGCAGATAAAAGAGATGTGTAATCCATCCCCTACTATTCAGTTGTGTCATTCACTTTGCTCACACACCATGTGTTTATGCATTAAAAATAAGAGCCCAAGATCTTGTTGTGTCAGTCATCTGTGGAGAAGAGTTCCTACATTCTGAACTCCCACACTTTCTATTTGAGTCAAGCTCTCCCAGGCCAGGGATAAGAGCTGTGAGGTCTTACCCTCACTTCCCATTTCATCTGCTTCACCCTAACTCTCAATGTTAGGGTTAAGAGCTAAAAACACCCCATTCCAGTTGGCTTGTTTCTGCAGCCTAGCCTTGTGTGAGCCAATTGTTTGCATATAATGTGTGTGCTTGCTCTCTTGTGCTTTTGCTTGATATTGTGCTGTTTAGGCTAGCTTGCTCCCTGTGAAAGTTAGGGTAGAAACCTCAACCTAGGACCATTGTGGATTACATGATAACTATTAGGCTCGAGTCAGGCTCCCTTCTAGTTTGTCACTTCCCAGTCTCTGGTTAGGTTAGAAGTTCTTTCCCTGTTTAGGGGAACTACGTCGCCCTGATCCTCATACCAGATGAGGTACGTAGGCAGGAGATGAGCTGATCTCTCCGGGCGCCCTTTTTCTTTTTCAACCCTTTGTGTGTGTTAGAGTCTGACATAAGTCCAGCGATTGGCAGTTGGTTTCCTGTGTCTTGTTTGCTTGTTGGAGTCTGACATAAGTCCAGCGATTGGCAGTCGGTTTCCTGTGTGTGTGTTTGTTGGTTCGGAGTCTGATGTAAGTCCAGCGATTGGCATTCGGTTTCCATGTTTGCCTGTTTGTGTGGAGTCTGACGTAAGCCCAGCGATTGGCAGTCGGTTTCCTGTTTGTGTTTTGTTTGGCGTGCGTTAGCCGAGCTACGAGTGCTCTGATTCTTCTCTGGTTAGTGAAGATACGTATGCATAGGATGCGACATCCTAGCGAGCACGTTTCCCCCGTCCCGAACTACGTCGACTCTGATGTCTGTGTCTGACAGACTACGTAGGCCCAGAATGCGACATCCTACCGAGTCCGTTTCTTCCGTCTTTTCTGTGTTTGTTTCCAGCGTGTGTGCAGTGTTTGAGCAGTTTGTTTATCAACCTTTCTTCTATTCTTTCTGAGCGTGGATCCCGTCGAGTACGACGGATGCGTAGGGGTGCTAATACCTTCCCTTCGCATAACCGACTCCCGATCCTATCAATCTCTGGTCGCAAGACCATTTCCTTTCCAGGTTTACTTCGAGCGTTTCCTTTCCCTCTTTTGGGATAAATAATGTACGGTGGCGGCTCTGTTGTTTCTTTTTCCCGCCGGTTTTTCGCGTAATGCGACAGCTGGCGACTCTGCTGGGGATAAGAGAAGTTGACCTCTTGCTGGTCCATCTTCCCTAAACGAGTCACTCCTAGCGCTCTTTAGAATAGGGTTTGGTTGCTTTTGCTATTTTATTTATTGCATTCATTTATTTATGTTTGCATTTATGTTTGCATTTATGTTTGCATTCATCATATTTTCATCTGTGCTGGCTGTGTGTTTGTCTCTCTGTGGGGTGGGAGTTACATGAGGTAAAAGGCCCAATACCCAGGCTATGAGTGAACTCTTGGACACCTAGGAATAGAGTGATTCTTGGGAAGCGGGTGGTATTGCGCCACTTAGCGGAACTTGATATCACGAGCAGTTCAGACTCTGATGGGGTATTATCGGTGCATACATCTAGTGTGTACATGATGATATTCTATGAAAGGGTTATTTATCCTGCGTTTCTCTTGACCTTACCTTGGCCTAGATGACACCCGTGAGTGGGGAGGGAATGATCATCATTTACAGGTACCGTTGGTGACTTGTTGGTGACTCTTGGTTCCTGTTGGTGACTTGGTTCTACAGAATGGGTTTCAGATGACTTTGGGTCTCAGATAACTTTGTGGTTCCGAATTCAGGCCGAAGCTTTGAACCCGTGCTCCGTAACACACAACCAGCCAGTCGTGTTTGCATCATTTTCATTATAGCATGTTTATTTTCAAAAAAAAAATAATGCAAAAAAAAAAAGAAAAAAAAGAAAAAAGAAAAGAAAAAGCTAATCTTTGCATGCATATTATTTCTCAGGTTCATTCAGGAGTCTATTCACTGTGAGAGACGGCATCCGTTCCAGAGTCGAAGAGGAAGACTTGCACCTACAATTTTCACCGTGAGCCTTTGACATCTTTGATAGAGTTGAGCAACCTGGTGACCGGCGGTAATCAGAAGGTGTTTGTTGATCAGTATGGGGATTTGTTGACACTGTTGAAGATGGTGGTAGATCCAGTACCGTTGCAGACTCTTCTATAGTTCTACGACCCAGAGCTCCGTTGTTTCACTTTCCAGGATTATCAGTTAGCGCCCACTCTTGAAGAGTACTCCATTCTGATGAATGTCCCGATCAGATACCAGGTGCCTTTCTTGGATGTTCCAAAGGAGGTGGATTTCAGGGTCATTACCAGAGCTCTTCATTTGAGTATCAAAGAAGTGAGTGACAATTGGAAGTCGAGTGGTGATGTGGTGGGGTTGCCTTTGAAGTTCCTGGTGAGGATGGCTAAAGAAGAAGCAAAGAAGGGAAGTTGGGAAGCTTTTCATGCTCAGTTGGCTATTATGATCTATGGAATTGTGTTGTTCCCGAGTATGCCTAATTTTGTGGATCTTGCTGCTATTACTATTTTCATTGGAGGAAACCCAGTTCCTACTTTGTTAGCTGACACTTACTATGCTATACACAACAGGCATGGTAAGGGTGGAGCTATAAGGTGTTGTCTCCCGTTGCTACTCAGATGGTTCTTATCTCTCCTGCCAGCCAGTGGACCTTTTGTGGATGCTCAGAGCACTCATAAGTGGACTCAGAGGATTATGTCTCTTACCTCCTATGATATCAGGTGGCAATCTTACCAGATGGATGTGCGTAATGTCATCATGAGTTGTGGAGAATTTCGTAATGTGCCACTTGTAGGGACTAAGGGTTGCATCAATTACAACCCGGTTCTTTCTCTTCGCCAGTTGGGGTTTGTTATGAATGGAAGACCACTAGATGCTGAGATAGCTGAGAGTGTGTACTTTGAGAAGCGGGGTGACCCGGCTAGATTGGAGCAAGTAGGAAGAGCTTGGAAGATCATTGGTGTCAAGGATGGAGCTGTGTTAGGGAAGAAGTTTGCCGTTGCTATGCCTGACTACATTAATTGGGTGAAGAAGAGAGTGGAGACTTTGTTGCTGCCCTATGATAGGATGGAGTCATTGCAAGAGCAATCGCCTTTGATCCTTGCTGAGAGTGTGCCTGCTGAGCACTATAAACAAGCCTTGATGGAGAATCGTCGGTTGAAGGAGAAGGAACAAGATACCCAGATGGAGCTTTACAAAGCCAAGGCTGATAAGTTGAGCTTGGCCCATCAACTCAAAGGCATGCAGGGTGAAGATGCTAGCAGATTGAAGAGCAAGAAGAGGTCCTATGAGGAGATGGAGACCTTGTTGAATGAAGAACACCGTGAGTGCTTGAGGTTGCAGAGAGCTGAAGTCAATTATCAGAAGAAGATACGAGACCTGGAAAAGCAGCTGAGGGACAAAGACATCCAGTTGAAGAATGAAGTAGACATGAGACATGCCTCAGAGAGCCAGCTTGGAGGAGAAGTTGTAGAGCTCAGAAGACAACTGAAGGAGAAGATCACCCCTTTGCCTGAGTGTTCAGAATGCAACCTGTTGATAGACCAGTGCCAGTATCTGAAGACGCTCATTCCTGGACGACATCTTTCTTAGCTTGTATCTGTTGTTTATTTTGAGAATCACCTCCAGGCTTGTTGGATGGGATTCAATGTCGTACTCTGATTATTTGGATCTGTGCTTGAATATTGTTGTATGATCTTTGTTGCTCACATCTATAGATGAGGTTGTTGATGTTTCACCTTGTGCTCATTATCCTGTGTAGTCTGCTTCTGTGTTATTGTATTGCAGGTTGCCATTTCTTGAAAGATGAATTAGGCTCTCGAATGCCTGAGAAATGAACATATCATATGCATCATACGCATCATTAGCATCATACACATATCATTTTGCATCACAGGTGTTCTTGATCGAGACTTCTCACTCTGGTTCCTATGTCAGGCAGGATTGCTGATCAACATCCGCACCGCTACGCAACTCGACTGAATCAACAGAGGAATATGGATCAAGTGTAAGCTGAGTTAGCAGAGATGAGGGCTAACATGGCCCAGTTCATGCATATGATGCAAGGGGTTGCGCAAGGTCAGGAAGAACTTCGAGCCCTAGTCCAGAGACAAGAAGCTGTAATTCCACCGGTCAACCATGCTTTGCCAGAGGGAGGCCTAATCAATGACCCAGCTACTGCTCCTGTTCCCATCAATAACTATGCCGTAGGTGATGAGTTAAGGGGTATCAGAATCAACGGTCAACCTATTGCTCCAGAGACTGCTAATGTCAGAGCAACTCGTGCTCCAGTTCGCCATCCTGCTCCGTTGGTTGACAGACAGGAGGACATGTTTACTCTCCTCAGTGAGGATGATGAGGTTGTGGGAAGAACTGACGAAAGAGATAGGAGGGTTGATGCCTTAGCTGAGAAGATCAGAGCCATGGAGTGTCAGAACTCTTTGGGGTTTGACGTGACGAATATGGGGTTGGTGGAAGGATTGAGGATTCCTTATAAGTTCAAAGCGCCTTCCTTTGACAAATACAACGGTACTTCTTGTCCTCGCACCCATGTGCAGGCTTACTACAGGAAGATCTCTGCCTATACAGATGACGAAAAGATGTGGATGTATTTCTTCCAGGATAGCTTGTTTGGAGCTTCCTTGGATTGGTACATGGAGCTGAAAAGAGAATCCATTCAAAGTTGGAGAGATCTGGGTGAAGCCTTTCTGAGGCAATATAAGCACAACATGGACATGGCTCCAAGCCGAACTCAGTTGCAGAGCCTGTGTCAGAAGTCTGGAGAGAGTTTCAAAGAGTACGCCCAGAGATGGCGTGAATTAGCTGCAAGGGTGCAACCTCCGATGCTGGAGAAGGAGTTGACCGATATGTTTATTGGAACTTTGCAAGGGGTGTTTATGGACCGGATGGGGAGTTGCCCATTCGGTAGTTTCTCTGATGTTGTGATTTGTGGAGAGAGGACAAAGAGTCTCATTAAAGCTGGAAAGATTCAGGATGTTGGTTCCTCATCTTCAAAGAAGCCATTTGCTGGGGCACCTCGCAGGAGAGAGGGTGAAACTAATGCGGTGCAACATCATAGAAGTGTGAACAGAGGCCAGTATCGGCAGGTTGCTGCTGTAACTATTCCAGCACCTCAACCACGACAACATCAACAACAAAGAGCACCACCACAACCACAACAACAACAACAACAACAACAGCAACACTCGTTTCAGCCGAGACAGAGAATGCTAGATCGTCGGTTTGACCCGTTGCCGATGACATATGCTGAGTTGCTGCCAGAATTGCTCAGGTTGGGGTTTGTTGAGTTGCGTACTATGGGTCCGGTGACGAAGATACCATCTGGGTATGATGCCAACGTTCGTTGTGATTTCCACTCTGGTGCACCAGGGCACCATATTGAGAATTGTCGGGCTTTTCATCATAAGGTCCAGGACCTGATTGACGCCAAAACAATCAATTTTGCTCCTGTGCCTAATGTTGTGAACAATCCTATGCCTCAGCATGGTGCACATAGGGTGAACAATGTGGAAGATGGAGAAGCCGAAGACTTGGTAGTCAATGTTGAAGATGTTCAGACCTTGCTGCTGGTTGTGAAAGAGCGTCTGTTAAATGGGGGAGTATTCCCGGGCTGTGATCAGGGCTGTTTGGACTGTGCTGAATCCGAGAATGGTTGTCTGCAGTTGAGGACGGGTATCTAGGATTTGATGGATGAGGGCTGTTTACAGTTTGCTAGGGCCG
The DNA here is from genome assembly GCF_024323335.1 of Lathyrus oleraceus. Lineage (NCBI taxonomy): Eukaryota > Viridiplantae > Streptophyta > Magnoliopsida > Fabales > Fabaceae > Lathyrus > Lathyrus oleraceus. Next base: position 275,176,504 of record NC_066584.1, on the reverse strand, counting down.
TGAAAGATCGTGGGATGGTGTCAACTGTCACCATTTATTTCAAACCGTCCGAGGGACGTGGCCAGAGAACTGTCAGTGCACCAGTGACCGTTGGTACTCCTGTTACCATTTTTGCTCCGGTAACTGTCAGTGTTCCCACTACTATTGCTGTGTCTGGTAGAAGGGCTGTTGAGAACAGTAAGGCGGTGCCGTGGTAGTATGATAATGCCTACCGCAACAACAGAAGATCAGAAAGTCAGATCCGGCCAGTTAATCAGTCTCTAGTGACAATTGGTTTGCCAAGTAGAGTTCCTGCAACTGTTGGTCCGATGGTGGACAATGTAGGGGGTCCTGGAGGGTTCACGAGGAGTGGTCGTCTGTTCGCACCACAGCCGTTGAGAGACAATAATGCGGAGGCTCTCGCCAAAGCAAAGGGTAAGCAGGCTGTGATTGAGGAAGAACCTGTTCAGAAAGAAGCGCCTGAGGGTTCGTTCGAGAAAGACGTGGAGGAGTTTATGAAGATTATTAAGAAGAGTGACTACAAGATTGTAGATCAGTTGAATCAAACTCCGTCCAAAATCTCTATTCTGTCCCTGTTGTTGTGCTCTGAGGCACACCGTAATGCCTTGCTGAAAATGTTGAATTTGGCTTACGTGCCTCAAGAGATTTCTGTCAACCAGTTGGAGGGGGTTATCGCTAATGTGAGCACAAGGCACGGTTTGGGGTTCACAGACCTGGATATGACACCTAAAGGTCGCAACCATAACAAGGCCCTGCATATCACTATGGAGTGTAAGGGTGCAATGTTGTCTCATGTGCTGGTGGATACTGGCTCGTCTTTGAATGTGTTGCCCAAGAAGACCTTGAGCAAGATAGATGTTGAAGGGATTGTCCTTACTCCAAGCGATCTTATTGTTCGTGCATTTGATGGATCCAAACGGTCTGTTTTTGGAGAAGTCACATTGCCGGTGAAGATTGGCCCGAAGGTATTTGATATTATCTTCTATGTGATGGATATCCAACCAGCATATAGTTGTTTATTGGGGCGTCCCTGGATCCATGGGGCTGGAGCAGTGTCGTCAACTCTCCACCAGAAGCTGAAGTATGTGTGGAACGGCCAGATTGTGACTGTGTGCGGCGAGGAGGACATTCTCGTGAGTCATTTATCCTCTTTCAAGTATGTGGAGGTGGATGGCGAGATCCATGAAACTCTATGCCAGGCGTTTGAGACCGTTGCTATTGAGAGGGTGGCTTTTGCTGAGCAGAAGAAGCCAAGTGCCTCAATTGCATCCTACAAGCAGGCTATGGAGGTTGTCAACTCGGGCGATGCGGAAGGCTGGGGCAAGGTAGTGGACCTGCCCGTCAAAGAAGACAAGTTTGGTATTGGTTATCAACCTCTGCAGGCGGAGCAGGTTGAGCAGAAAGGGCCGAGTACCTTCACCAACGCTAGGCTGATGAATCATGGTGACGTCTTTGCAATCGGTAGTGAAGACTGTGACAGTGATTGTGATCTGAACAATTGGGTTCGCCCGTGTGCACCAGGGGAGACGATCAACAACTGGACGGCAGAAGAAGTGGTCCAAGTTACTCTTCAAACAGAGTAATTTTCTTTTGTTTTTCATTTTGCACAAAACCCTATGTTCTGCCCAAGGCGTAGTGGTTCATTGTAGGGCCTCATCATGTTTTTCAATGATATCATTAATAAAGGATGTTTTGCAAACAATTTTGTGATCCATGTCTTTTTGTTTTTGTTTTTCATTTTTCAAAACAATAAAAATGACAATGTTTTTGTTTTTGTGACTTTCTTGAACTCTTTTTCTAAAATAAAGCATTAAACATGCAGAATTGATCTTACGGACTCCACTATGAACAGTTCTATTATGGCTCAGTATGATTTCAATAATCCTATCTACCAAGCTGAAGAGGAGAGTGAGGAAGACTGTGAACTCCCAAAAGAACTGGTCAGATTGTTGAAGCAGGAGGAAAGGGTCATCCAACCTCATCAGGAGGAGTTGGAAATTATTAACCTTGGTACTGAGAATGCCAGAAGAGAGATCAAGGTCGGGGCCGCTTTGAAGGAAGATGTCAAGAGAAGGTTGATTGAGATGCTGAGAGAATATGTGGAGATATTTTCTTGGTCGTATCAAGATATGCCTGGGTTGGATACGGATATTGTGGTGCATAGACTACCTCTCAGAGAAGATTGTCCTTCAGTCAAGCAGAAGCTTCGCAGAACTAGTCTTGATATGGCTGTTAAGATCAAGGAAGAAGTTCAGAAGCAGTTGGATGCGGGTTTCCTGTCTGTTACGACTTATCCCCCGTGGGTGGCCAACATCGTTCCCGTGCCTAAGAAGGATGGTAAAGTCAGAATGTGTGTCGATTACCGGGATTTGAACAGAGCGAGTCCGAAAGATGACTTCCCATTACCTCACATTGATGTATTGGTTGATAATACGGCTTAATCCTCGGTTTTCTCTTTCATGGATGGTTTCTCTGGTTATAATCAGATTAATATGGCGCCAGAGGACATGGAAAAGACGACATTCATTACACCCTGGGGCACGTTCTGCTATAAGGTGATGCCATTTGGGCTGAAGAATGCCGGTGCTACCTATCAGAGGGCTATGACGACTCTCTTTCATGACATGATGCACAAAGAGATTGAAGTGTACGTGGATGATATGATTGCGAAGTCGCAGACAGAAGAGGAGCACCTGGTAAACTTGCAGAAATTGTTTGAAAGGCTGAGAAAGTTCAAGCTGAGGCTGAATCCAAACAAATGTACGTTTGGTGTGAGATCCGGGAAGCTGTTAGGTTTCATTGTCAGTGAGAAAGGGATTGAGGTTGATCCAGCAAAAGTAAAAGCTATTCAAGAAATGCCTGAACCGAAAACAGAAAAGCAGGTCCGTGGGTTTTTAGGGAGATTGAACTACATTGCACGGTTTGTATCTCACCTAACTGCCACGTGTGAACCGATATTCAAATTGCTAAGAAAGAATCAAGCAATCAGGTGGAATGATGACTGTCAGAAAGCTTTTGACAAGATAAAAGAGTATTTACAGAAACCTCCAATCCTTATCCCTCCAGTTCCTGGGAGGCCTCTGATAATGTACCTGTCAGTGACTGAGAACTCGATGGGGTGTGTATTGGGACATCATGACGAGTCTGGTCGAAAAGAGCATGCCATATACTACCTTAGCAAAAAGTTTACCGACTGTGAAATCAAATATTCACAACTTGAGAAAACTTGTTGTGCTTTGGCCTGGGCTGCTCGCCGACTGAGGCAGTATATGTTGAACCATACTACCTTGTTGATTTCTAAGATGGATCCCGTAAAATACATCTTTGAGAAGCCGGCTCTCACCAGACGTGTTGCCCGTTGGCAGATGATTCTAACAGAGTATGATATCCAGTACACGTCGCAGAAGACCATCAAAGGTAGTATTCTGTCAGACTACCTTTGTAAGAACAAAAATTGTTCTACAACAGATTCCTTGATTTTGATGATAACAAAGGATGAAACCAAAAATGGCACCCTAACGAAAAGTTTCTAAGTGTGCAGGGTTCTAAAGAAAGAAGGAAGAAATCTGATGACGTCATCAGATACAGAACCAGATCAGATACAAATTATCAAATGATCAGAAGCATCTGAAGTTGAAACACGTTCAAGAAAGTCTAACTCTGAGCAAAACAGCAAAGTATCAGAAGCATCTAAACAAGAAGTAAGCTCTAGAAGTTCTGACTCTGAACAACGGTATGTCTAACTCCAGAAACTCTCAGCGCTATCTGAAGAATCCATCAGAACTCAAAAGAGATCAACATCAGAAGCAAGACTCCAAGATTCTCAGATACACGAAGACTCTGATCATGGAAATACTAATTATGAAAGAGTAACGTTAAAGTCAAGTAAAGTTTTGCAAATGGATTTCCTAATACAGAAAGAGACGTTAATCTCCAATTTCAATAAAGAAGGTACTATATGTGGTAAGTAGTCATTTCAAGGAGAGAAAGTTATCCTGGCAGAAGCTATTTATGTTATGGCGTAAATTCATTTTATTACTCATCAGTTTCAACTACTACCTCACTGATCTATATAAAGGACTGCAAATCAACATTCAGCACACAACATATACAAGGAAAAATTATACTGAAACATCAACGCTCAAGAAAACACTCTTGCTCTCTAAATCTTCACGAAGCTTTTGCTTATAACGTGAATCACTTTGTTCTTACTATTGTAATATTTGCTTTCTTAGAAGCACTTTAGATTACATAAATCTTTTATCTATTGTTTGTTTATTTCCTCAAGTGACTCTGTGTAGTCTGTATACTTGAGAGGACTAAGAGATCTTTCTCTTAGACGTTGTTTGTAATCAATCTTTCAAGATTAGTGGATTAAGTCCTTGTTGAAGGCGAAATCACCTTGGCCGGGTGGACTGGAGTAGCTTTGTGTTATAAGCGAACCAGTATAAAATCCTTGTGTGATTTTCATTTTGAAAAAAGCGCTTATTTTCCAAACAATTCAAACCCCCCCTTTCTTGTTTTTCTCACCTTCAATTGGTATCAGAGCTTAGGCTCTGTTATTGATTTTCTAATCAAACACTTAACAGTGTAGAGAGATCCAGAAAGAGAAAAACTATGGCCCACACAAAAGAAAAGGATAGTTATAATGCTAAGCCTCCTGTCTTTGATGGAGAGAAATTCGATTACTGGAAAGATAGAATTGAAAGTTTCTTTCTAGGCTATGATGCTGAACTCTGGGACATTGTCACAGATGGATACAAACCTCCTGTCACAGAGGATGGAGCTGAAGTTCCCAGAAGTAAGATGTCAGATGATCAGAAACGAGTTTTCAAGAATCATCACAAGGCCAGAACCATACTCCTAAATGCTATATCTTACAACGAGTATGAAAAGATCACCAACAGAGAAACAGCCAAAGACATACTTGACTCTCTAAGGATGACTCATGAAGGAAACTCTCAAGTCAAAGAGACAAAGGCTCTAGCGCTTATCCAGAAATATGAAGCCTTCAAAATGGAGGATGATGAAGCCATAGAGGCAATGTTCTCTAGATTCCAAACTCTGATTGCAGGTCTCAAGGTTCTAGACAAAGGATACACAACTGCAGACCATGTCAAAAAGATAGTCAGAAGTCTGCCAAAGAAATGGAGACCTATGGTTACTGCTCTGAAGTTGTCAAAGGATCTGAACAAAATTAGCCTTGAAGAACTTGTCAGTTCTCTCAGAAGCCATGAGATAGAACTAGAGGAAGATGAGCCTCAGAAAAGGAACAAGTCTGTAGCATTAAAGTCCAGACCTGAAAGACGCAAACTTGACAGAACCAAAGCTCTCCAGGCAGAAACTGAAGATGCTGACAACTCTGAACCAGAAGACTCTGATGATGAAGAAGAATTGTCCCTACTAACCAGAAGAGTTAAGCAACTCTGGAAAAAGAGGAACAACAACTTCAGAAGACCAAGACCCAGAGGGGATCGATCAGAATCAACTTCAAAAGGTAAATCTAACAAAGATATTACCTGTTATGAATGTAAAGAAACAGGTCATTACAGGAATGAATGCCCCAAGCTAAAGAAAGACAACTCTAGAAAAGAAAGCTTCAAGAAAAATACCTTCAGGACAAAGAAAGGACTGATGGCTACCTGGGATGATAGTAAATCTGGATCATCAGAATCTGACTCTGATGAACAGGCCAATGTGGCACTTATGGCTACCACATCCAGGAGTAGCTCAGATGAAGAATCTGAAGAGGTATTTTCTGAACTTTCTCGATCTGATCTAGAATCTTGTTTGTCAGAAACTCTTAGCTCATATCAGAAATTAAAACAAAAGTTTAAAAACATTAAAGGCTGTCTTAAAGCAAAATTTGAAGAATGTAGTGAACTTGAGATGACAATTCTAGCACGAGAAGATACGATCAGATCTTTAACACTAGAAAGAGATGGAGCAAAAAGAAAAAGCTTAGAATTAGAAGAAGCGTTGTCTCAAGCACCACAAACTTCAAATAAAATTATTTTTGAATACGAAGAAGCCTTTCAAGAATTTCTGAAAAATGGAATAGGTAGGAGTATTATGGCATCCATGATTTATGGAGTCAGTCAGAACAATAAAAAGGAATTGGGTATGATCCTAAGGAAGATAAAACTTCTACCACTGACCAACTTAAATCTCCCTTTTCATATCATTACACACACACACAAGAACAAAAATTTAAAAATGCTAGAAAACCCAAAGTTATAAGAAACTCTGGGAAAACTAATCTGAAAGGACCCAAGAGATTCTGGGTACCAAAAGATAAGATTGTGTATGTTGCAGATATCCTATGCAGCAAAGTTCAGACACCAGTCATGGTACCTGGACTCTGGATGCTCGCGACACATGACGGGAAGAAAGTCTATGTTCCAAAGTCTGGAACTTAAAGACGCTGGATTTGTAGGCTTCAGAGGAGATCAGAAAGGAAGGATCAGAGGCTCCGGAACTATTGGTAATGGTACTCTTCCCTCTATATCTGATGTTCTTTATGTAGAAGGATTAATGCATAACCTGTTATCCATAAGTCAATTAAGTGATAACGGTTATGATGTAATCTTTAATCAAAAAACATGTAAAGCCATTAATCAGAACAATGGCTCTGTCCTTTTCACAGGCAAGAGGAAAAACAACATTTATAAAATTAATCTTTCTGATTTAAAAGAACAAAATGTTAAATGTCTGATGTCTGTTCACAAAGAGCAATGGATATGGCATAGACGCTTGGGCCACATTAGCATGAGGAAACTTTCTCAGCTAACTAAACTCGAGTTAGTCAGAGGCCTACCTAAACTGAAGTTTTCTTCAGATGCTCTGTGTGAAGCATGTCAGAAAGGAAAATTTTCAAAAACATCCTTTAAAAAGAAAAATGTTGTTTCTACCTCTAAGCCTCTGGAACTTCTCCACATTGACTTATTTGGTCCTGTGAAAACAGCATCAGTCAATGGAAAGAAGTATGGACTAGTCATTGTTGATGATTACAGTCGCTGGACATGGGTGAAATTCCTAAAGCACAAGAGTGAGTCTCACTCTGTATTCACTAGTTTCTGCTCCAAAGTGCAAAAAGAATTTGATGCTAAAATTGTTAGAGTCAGACGTGATCATGGTGGAGAATTTGAAAACAAAGATTTTGAAGAATTATTTGACTCTAATGGAATATCCCATGATTTCTCCTGCCCTAGAACTCCACAACAAAATGGAGTTGTAGAGAGGAAGAATAGGACACTCCAAGAGATGGCTAGAACCATGATCAATGAAACTAATGTGGCAAAGCATTTTTGGGCAGAAGCTGTAAATACAGCGTGTTACATTCAGAATAGAATCTCTATAAGACCCATTCTGGAAAAGACTCCCTATGAACTGTGTAAAGGAAGAAAACCAAACATTTCATATTTTCATCCTTTTGGATGTTCTTGCTTTATTTTAAACACTAAAGAACATCTGAACAAGTTTGATTCCAAAGCACAAAAAGGTATTATGTTAGGATACTCAGAACGCTCTAAAGGCTACAGAGTATACAACACAGAAACCAAAATTGTGGAAGAATCAATTCATGTCAGATTTGATGATAAGCTTGACCCTGAGAAGTCAAAGCTAGTTGAAGATTTTGCAGATTTAGAAATCACCCTTGCAGGTTCTGATAAAGCTCCAGAAGCAACTGTCACTCAGAACTCTGAAGAAATTAAATCCCCAGAAATCCCAAAGAAAGTTAAAAGTCGTATCAACGTATCTGAAGATTTGATTCTGGGAAACAAGGACGAACCTGTTAGAACCAGATCTACCTTCAGGACTTCTGAAGATACTCCTCTGGGACTAGTGTCTCTGATTGAGCCTATGTCCTGTGATGAAGCACTTCAAGATAACGACTGGGTTTCAGCCATGCAAGAAGAATTAGATCAATTCACAAAGAATGATGTCTGGGATCTTGTTCCAAAGCCCAGAGGCACTCACGTTATTGGAACCAGATGGGTATTCAGAAACAAGCTGAATGAGAAAGGAGAAGTCGTCAGAAACAAAGCTCGACTGGTAGCTCAAGGTTATAGTCAACAAGAAGGTATTGATTATAATGAAACTTTTGCTCCAGTCGCAAGGTTAGAATCTATTCGTCTTCTTGTATCTTTTGCTATTAACCATTCTATTAAATTATATCAAATGGATGTCAAGAGTGCATTCCTTAATGGTTATATATCAGAAGAAGTGTATGTCAACCAACCTCCAGGTTTTGAAAATCCAAACTTTCCAGAACATGTTTTTAAACTTAAAAAATCTTTATATGGACTTAAACAAGCTCCCAGAGCTTGGTATGAACGTTTAAGCAATTTTCTTCTGGAACACAATTTTATCAGAGGGAAAGTTGACTCCACACTTTTCTGTAAGAACCTTAACAATGATCTCATGATATGCCAGATATACGTTGATGACATTATTTTTGGTTCAGTTAATGCCTCTGTTTGTCAAGAATTCTCTAAGTTAATGCAGGCAGAATTTGAAATGAGTCTAATGCAAGAACTAAAGTTCTTTCTGGGAATTCAAATTAACCAAACTTCAGAAGTGACATATGTTCATCAAAGCAAATATATTAAAGATGTTCTGAAGAAATTTGACATGGCTAACTGCAACTCTGCAAAAACTCCAATGCATCCAACATGCATTCTTGAAAAAGAAGAAGTAAGCTCAAAGGTTTGTCAGAAGCTCTATCGAGGTATGATAGGCTCTCTTCTCTATCTGACTGCTACTCGTCCTGATATTCTCTTTAGTGTCTGTCTCTGTGCCAGATTCCAATCAGATCCTAGAGAATCTCATTTAACAGCAGTTAAGAGAATTCTTAAGTATCTGAAAGGAACTCCTAACCTGGGCCTGATGTATAAGAAAACATCAGAGTATAGACTTTCTGGTTACTGTGATGCAGATTATGCAGGAGATAGACTAGAACGAAAAAGCACATCTGGAAATTGCCAGCTTCTGGGAAACTATCTAATCTCCTGGGCTAGCAAAAGACAGTCAACTATCGCTCTATCAACTGCAGAAGCAGAATATATCTCAGCATCACTGTGCACAACTCAGATGCTCTGGATGAAGCATCAGTTAGAAGATCTGCAAATTTTTGAGAGTAGCATTCCTATCTTCTGTGATAATACTGCTGCCATTTGTCTAAGTAAGAATCCCATTCTACATTCCAGAGCCAAACACATTGAAATAAAACATCATTTTATCAGAGACTATGTTCAGAAAGGGATAGTAACATTGAAGTTCATTGATACAGATCATCAATGGGCATATATCTTTACTAAGCCTCTAGCTGAAGATAGATTTCTTTTTATCTTAAAAAATCTGAACATTCAAAATTGTCCTGAATGAATTGTGCCTCTGAGAATGTAAGATGAGACTCTGATGTAAACAAATGTACTTCTGCCTCTGACTCTGATACTTCTACCAAGTTAAGAAGATATCTGAGTTAGAAATCTCCAGGAACCAATCCTTTGGTATTCCTGAAGATCAGATACATCAACACGTGGAGCACTTAGCGTCTAACCCTAGAACTTCTAGACAGCTGTCCAGAAGAAGATCAAAGGTGAAACGTTTGAGATCTCCTCGAGCAGTGTGCATACTGTTGGGATTAGACATTCATTAATTAGCCTTAATCATTTCTCCCCCAAGCGTGCTTACTTGAGCTTTGTGCTAACGCAATATTGTGTGTCGTTTTGCATGTGTTTTAACTTAGGGTATTTAAACACTTTTCTCACTTTTCACACACTTATCACTCTCACTCACTCTCAAACCCTCTCTAAAACCCTAAACCTCTCTGAAGCATCTCTGCAAACTCTTCATCTTCTTCTTCAACCATGGACGCTCAACAACAACAAGTTTTCAACTTTTCTCAACAAATGGAATCAAGCTCAACTGCTCAAACTTCAAGCATTCCAACTCCAACTGTTACAGGAGTCTCCATCACCCCAGTTTACAAAGAACCCCATATCCTTGATCGTTTACCTCACATCAACCTAGAAACTCCCTTTGAGGGATTGGATGTGTTATGTGAAACACTGGTGGACTTTGACAACTTGAGAAGAAATGGAGTTGATCTTACTGAAGAACTTCGTCAACAAGGTTGGGGAAACTACTTCCAAAGGCTCTATGGCCCTGTTTACCCACTTCTCATCAAGGAGTTCTGGAGATTTGCAGATGCTGATGACCATTTCATCGTCTCTTATGTTTTGGGGGTAAAGATAGTAATTACTGAAGAGTCAATTGCTTCTTTGTTGAACATGGAGAAAGATGGAGGAAAAAGGATTTACAACATCAACCTTAGATCAAGGCGCGTTGCTGAAGTAATCAATCCAACCATCTTCAAACCCAACACTGAAGGAAATCCTTCAAAGAACAAAGAGCTGCATCAGAACCTCAGAGTGTGGCTCAAGATCATTCTGGGAACTATTCACCACCGCCCAGCCTCAAACTCCTCTGATTACATCAATGCAGATCAGAAGTGCATTCTGTATTGCATTCACAAGGGTGTGAAGATCTGCCTTCCTGCACTACTCTTCAGATACCTAAGAGACTCTGTCAGGGAGACCAGAAACTACATGAAGCCCAGATCCTACATCCCTCTGGGAAGATTGTTATCTGATGTTTTCATCGAGAATGGGCTGGTAGATCATCTGGAGAAGGCCAAGCTGATGCAAGATCTGGCAATAGATACTGGGAAGCCTCTGAACGCCAGAAATCTCAAGAGTATGGGAATAATAAAGAAGATTCAAGTCAGACCCACGCTGGACACATCCTGGGATTCCTTGAAAGATCAGAGGAAGCTGCCTCATGGTCTTGCTAGGTTCTACAAGAATGAACCCAGAGATGCGGTTGCTATCTATCTTAATCGTCTGTTGGATGAAGGTGTTGACATCTCTGACTTCAGCCTCGACGATTGTTTAGATTCAGAAGAAGACTTCGTCAGGTACAAGAGAGGTCTCTCTGAGAAGAAAATAACATCACAGGCAAAAAAGGCAAGACTTGGAGAATCTTCTGGAAGCAGATCTCCAGCTCCTCTGCAAATTTCTACTGGTACGTCTGTTCCTCCTATTTCTTCTGCACCTCTGATGGTTTCCTCTACTCCTTCCTCTAATCCTCTCCCAACACCACCCATTTATACAACCTCTGAAATCCCACCTTCTATAACCAGAACTTCACAACCTCCACCAAATGTTAATCTTTCTCACACTACCACTTCCTCATCATCATCTTCAGCCCCAGAATCACCACCATACCTTAAGATCTCCTCTGACCAAGAATACTCTGACCCTGACTCCCCAACCTTAGCCCAAATTCAGGCTCAAAACCTTGCTTCACAACAACCAACACAAACACAATCTGAAGCAACTTCACCTCCACCAGAACAAACAACCAACATTACTTCTAAAGACCAACCCTCTGAAACTCAACCCTCTGACCTCCACACCTCTGATATCACACCTTCAAACATCTCCGCTGAATCTGAACCATTAGACTTAAACCCTCTTTACGCTTCACCCCAAAGATCTGAACCTCAACCTGAAGCAGAATCTGAACCTCTCACATTAAATCTCAGCCCTCCAACATCTCCACCTCATACCTCTGAACCTGACCTTTCTATACCTACCCTTGAGGAAGCCATCATGTTGGTCGCAGGGGCTTCAGTACAAAAGGTCAAGTCTCTGACCACTAACTCTGAAGTCAGTGATGATCCTGACTCTGTAAGGACACACTGGAACAGAGTCATTGGCTGGATGACCTCTGAGGCTTTTAGACTGAAGAACATCTCTGAACAAGTCAGAAATGGCTACATCAGAGATACCGAGGCAAGACTTCAGGAAAGACTTGCAAGAGAAGCTGAAGCCAGAAGGCTGGAAGAAGAGAGATTAGCAAGACAAGCTGAAGAAGAGGCTAGAAGGCTGGAGGAAGAAAGAGCAAGAGAAGCTGAAGTTCTAAGGATAAAGGAAGCTGAAGCACAAGCTGCTGCTGAAGCTGAAGCGCTGGCTGCTGCTGAAGCACAGCAGGCTCTGACTCAGGGGGAGTTTTCTTCTTCTGTTATCCCTATGGTTCTCCAGACGCTGAAAGAACTGAAGCAAGATCAGAATGAACTCCGTGCCAGAATGGATAAACAAGACACTGTCAACGACAACATTCAGAACATGCTGGCTATGTTGCTTCAGAGAATGCCTCCGCCTCCGAACCCCTAGGCACTTAGGACTTATTGTTTGTTGCTCTGTTTTTCTCTGTCTCTGATGTTTACTTGTTCCTTTTGCCTCTGTTGCTTTTTATCTAAATACAATGTTTTTCTCTTCAATTATTTATTTTTGCTATGTCTTTTTGATTCTGACAAAAAGGGGGAGAAGTCATTAATAGCTCTGATGAAAATATTGTCTAAATACCTTAAGCATTCTGCAACATATTTTTCTTAAAAATAATTTTATCTAACCTGGACTTAAGAAATTGCAGAAGGTATCAAGAAACCTCTTTACTTAGAAGCTCTGGTAAGAACTTCTGAACTCCCTAGCACTATCTCAGGGGGAGCTCTTGTCTATCTGATCTGATATTTTATATGTTTCATCTACTAATTAAGTTTGTTTTGTCATCATCAAAAAGGGGGAGATTGTAAGAACAAAAATTGTTCTACAACAGATTCCTTGATTTTGATGATAACAAAGGATGAAACCAAAAATGGCACCCTAACGAAAAGTTTCTAAGTGTGCAGGGTTCTAAAGAAAGAAGGAAGAAATCTGATGACGTCATCAGATACAGAACCAGATCAGATACAAATTATCAAATGATCAGAAGCATCTGAAGTTGAAACACGTTCAAGAAAGTCTAACTCTGAGCAAAACAGCAAAGTATCAGAAGCATCTAAACAAGAAGTAAGCTCTAGAAGTTCTGACTCTGAACAACGGTATCTCTAACTCCAGAAACTCTCAGCGCTATCTGAAGAATCCATCAGAACTCAAAAGAGATCAACATCAGAAGCAAGACTCCAAGATTCTCAGATACACGAAGACTCTGATCATGGAAATACTAATTATGAAAGAGTAACGTTAAAGTCAAGTAAAGTTTTGCAAATGGATTTCCTAATACAGAAAGAGACGTTAATCTCCAATTTCAATAAAGAAGGTACTATATGTGGTAAGTAGTCATTTCAAGGAGAGAAAGTTATCCTGGCAGAAGCTATTTATGTTATGGCGTAAATTCATTTTATTACTCATCAGTTTCAACTACTACCTCACTGATCTATATAAAGGACTGCAAATCAACATTCAGCACACAACATATACAAGGAAAAATTATACTGAAACATCAACGCTCAAGAAAACACTCTTGCTCTCTAAATCTTCACGAAGCTTTTGCTTATAACGTGAATCACTTTGTTCTTACTATTGTAATATTTGCTTTCTTAGAAGCACTTTAGATTACATAAATCTTTTATCTATTGTTTGTTTATTTCCTCAAGTGACTCTGTGTAGTCTGTATACTTGAGAGGACTAAGAGATCTTTCTCTTAGACGTTGTTTGTAATCAATCTTTCAAGATTAGTGGATTAAGTCCTTGTTGAAGGCGAAATCACCTTGGCCGGGTGGACTGGAGTAGCTTTGTGTTATAAGCGAACCAGTATAAAATCCTTGTGTGATTTTCATTTTGAAAAAGCGCTTATTTTCCAAACAATTCAAACCCTCCCTTTCTTGTTTTTCTCACCTTCAACCTTGCCGAGCAACCAATTGATGATTATCGGCCGATGATGTTTGAATTCCCTGATGAAGACATCATGTATCTGAAGATGAAAGATTGTGAAGAGCCTCTTGTCGAGGAAAGACTGGATCCTGATGACAAGTGGACACTGATGTTTGATGGGGCTGTGAATATGAATGGCAACGGTGTTGGGGCAGTACTGATCAATCCTAAAGGTGCTCATATACCTTTTTCTGCCAGATTGACTTTTGATGTAACCAACAACGAGGCTGAGTATGAGGCTTGCATCATGGGGATAGAAGAAGCCATCAATTTAAGGATCAAAACTCTGGACATTTATGGAGATTCCGCTCTAGTGATTAACCAGGTCAATGGAGATTGGAATACTCACCAGCCGCATTTGATTCCTTATCGAGACTATACCAGAAGGATCCTGACTTTCTTCAAGAAAGTGAAGCTGTATCACGTCCCCCGAGACGAGAATCAGATGGCTGATGCCTTGGCTACTTTATCTTCTATGATCAAAGTTCATTGGTGGAATCATGTGCCACATGTTACGGTAAATCGACTCGAGAGGCCTGCGTATGTGTTTGCAGCCGAGTCTGTTGTTGATGAGAAGCAGTGGTACTATGACATTAAGAATTTCCTCAAGAGCCAGGAGTATCCTGACGGAGCGTCGAAGAATGACAAGAAAACCCTGAGAAGGCTAGCGGGAAGCTTTTATTTGAATCAGGATGACGTGTTGTACAAGAGAAACTTTGACATGGTTCTGCTCAGATACGTGGATAGACACGAGGCAACCATGTTGATGCATGAAGTGCATGAAGGATCTTTTGGTACCCATGCTGGTGGTCTTGCAATGTCCAAGAAATTGTTGAGAGCCGGTTATTATTGGATGACTATGGAATCCGATTGTTTCAAGTACGCTCGGAAGTGCCATAAATGTCAGATTTATGTTGATAAGGTGCATATACCACCAAGCCCTCTGAATGTCATGAATTCGCCTTGGCCATTCGCAATGTGGGGCATTGATATGATTGGGAAGATTGAGCCTACTGCTTCTAATGGACATCGCTTCATCCTGGTTGCGATTGATTACTTCACCAAATTGGTGGAAGCAGCTTCCTATGCTAATGTGACTAAGCAAGTGGTTGCCCGGTTCATTAAGAAGGAGATTATCTGTCGTTATGGGGTTCCTGAGAGAATCATTACTGATAATGGTTCGAATCTCAATAACAAGATGATGAAGGAGCTTTGCAAAGATTTCAAGATTGAACATCACAATTCTTCTCCTTACAGACCGAAGATGAATGGTGCTGTAGAGGCGGTAAACAAGAATATTAAGAAGATTGTGCAGAAAATGGTCGTGACGTACAAGGATTGGCATGAGATGCTGCCTTTCGCTTTGCATGGGTACCATACTTCAGTACGTACGTCGATCGGGGAAACCCCTTACTCCCTAGTGTATGGTATGGAAGCAGTCCTACCTGTTGAAGTGGAGATTCCTTCTCTGAGAGTCCTGTTGGATGTTAAGCTTGACGAAGCTGAATGGATTCGAACGAGTTTTAACGAGTTGAGCCTTATCGAAGAGAGACGGTTAGCGGCTGTGTGCCATGGGCAGTTGTATCAGAGAAGGATGAAAAGAGCCTTTGATCAGAAAGTGCATCCTCGAAGCTATCAGACTGGTGATCTAGTTTTGAAGAGGATCCTTCCTCCCGGTACAGATAACAGGGGCAAATGGACTCCTAATTATGAAGGTCCATATGTTGTTAAGAAGGTTTTCTCCGGTGGAGCCTTGATGCTTACAACTATGGATGGTGAAGATTTTCCGTCCCCTGTTAACTCAGATGTAGTCAAAAAATACTTCGCATAAATTGACCCGCTGGACAAAAAGAACAAAAGAGTCCAGGCAAAAAAGGGCATCCCGACGAACCAAAAAAAAAGAGGAAAGGTTCGGGCAAAAGTTAGGGATAAAAAATAAAAATAATTTGTATACCCGGTAAGTCGAAAACCCGCAAGGGCGGCTTAGGCAAAAATGGGTATCCCGGTGGATTGAAAACCCGAAAGGGCGATCTAGCCAAAAGAGGGATAAAGCGAAGACTACAATCTGAGTTATCTATACTTCATCGCGCTTCATCGTCTACCATCTCGAAAGATGTGACCGGTCCAGTCATTCTTCTCAGAAAGCAAGGAATTTGGGGAGAATTTGATGATCTGTGAGTCATAACAGAATTGGGAAATAGTGGATGCCGTGTTCACATTGCCATTAGGATAGATTTTTCCTTTTGTGCGCAATTACCTCTTCCTAGGAATTGCTTCCTGATGTATTTGCCTTTTCAGGCCCATTTTTCAATCAATAAAAGTCGTTATTCAGATAAATTGCTCTCTTGTTTTTATTTTACTGTTTTATTTGCAAAAACGTCCGAATTTTTGATAAACATTGCATATAAAAACATGAAGGCTAGACAATAACGTGCCGAAAGATAAAACATTTGAAAATCATTTTGAATGTTGAGTACACTTGAGTGTATCTTGTCCATGCAATCCCCTGGGGCATGTTTGTCTTGTGGTTGTAGGTTATCGACTTTGATTCCTGGCTGAAGCAGATAAGCGACGGTTTGATCAGGGATATTGTCAGCATTGTCCAGTAGTGTGAGAGGGTGGGGATCTTCCCTAGCAGTTGAAGCAAGTTCAGGACTTGTCTCCTCAGTCTATTTAAGATCAGGAATTCCTCAGCAGGATTGAGGACGATTCCCCAAGCAAGTTTGAAAGATAATACAACTGTTCTTCCCCAGCAGTTGGGTAGCAGGTCTGAAAGTGGGTTTATCCCTAGCTAGTCAGAAGATTGTTAATCCCCACCGAGTCTTAAGGATGTTGTACCCCCAACGGAGGTGCCAGTGGAGTAGTTTATTCCCCAGCAATCGGGTTTGAAGTACTGTAATCCCTAACAGGGTCGTGTATGCCTTTCCCCATCAGGGTTGTGAATGTTTTCCCTAGCAGATCTCCCTAGCAGAGGTTTGTGCTGATGGTTTTCTCCAGCAAGTTCCCCGAGTGGATCAGGTTCGGTGGAAATTATCCCCAGTAGAGTTTATCCTACTTGTGGATTGGCTGTTATCCTCAGCAGAGGTGAGCATTGGTTGTTTCCCTAGCAGAGTCCCCAAGTGGATTGGATTCGGTGAAGGTTGTCCCCGGTGGGATCCTTTCTCCAGCAGCAATGCTATTCCTCAGCACGGTTGAGAGGTTAGTGTGTTCCCCAGTCAGAGACTCCCCGGTTGAGTTGGTTTCCCTGTCGTCCCAGAGTATCAGATCAGCATGGCACTCCCAGCAGTGCGTCTCCCCATAGAGTTGGAGAATCTATTCATGTTGGTGTGCTCAGCAGAGCAATCCGTTTGCTCCCCAGCAGGAGTTTTCATCATTTTTGCATCTTGCATGTAGTAATCATTGCATCCTCAAATCGCGTAGCATTTCCATTCAATATGGAGCATTATGCCATGAAAAAATTCAAACATATGCATTCATGTGTTGAACCTAATCAGACCGTATCCCCGGCAGAGGCGGATCGTTGTTCAGTATCTGTACGACACGTGTGCTACAGTTGCTCCTTACAGTATTCAGGATTGATAATTCCCCAGAGAGGTTTATTTCCTCACCCGCAAGTGGAAGGAAAGTTTGATTCTCCCCAGTGAGACCCCCAACATGTGTTTAGCCTTGCCTTGACGTATTGAAGATGTCCTTTTTGTGATACCGGTAAGTGTCATGTCTGCACCTATGTGTTTTCTTTTTTTGGGGTGTCGGTAAACACCATTGTTTCGGTGTCTGTAAACATCGAGTCTCACTCCAGTCATCGGTAAATGTCTGGTCGTCCCTTTTTGATGTCGGTAAACATCATCTTTCGATGTCGGTAAACATCGAGTCTTTTCCCATTCATCCGTTGATGTTTGGTCACCTCTCCGTTGGTGTCGATAAACGTTGAGTTTTGCCTATTCGTCCGTTGACGTCTAGTTGTATCCTTTTCCCCAGGTCGTCCGTTGATGTCTGGCCACCTCTCCGTTGGTGTCGATAAACGTCGAGTTTTTCCCATGCGTCCGTTGACGTATGTTTGTAACATCTCGCCATTCCAGTTCATCCGTTGATGTCTGGTCACCTCTCCATTGGTGTCGATAAACGTTGAGTTTTTCCCATTCGTCCGTTGACGTTTGGTTGTATCGCTTTCTCCCCAGGTCATCCGTTGATGTCTGGTCACCTCTCCATTGGTGTCGATAAACGTTGAGTTTTTCCCATTCGTCTGTTGACGTCTGGTTGCATATCTTATTTTCCAGTCATCGGTAAATGTCTGGTTGTTTTGTTGATGTCGGTAAACATCATCTTTCGATGTCGGTAAACATCGAGTCTCACCCCAGTCATCGGTAAGTGTCTGGTTTGGTGTCTTTCCTTTGATAAAAATCAAAGATCCCCAGTAGGGTCGTCGGTAAACGTCTTGTCTGGTTCTAGTTGCAAATATCCTCTTCTTCCCCAGTTGGAGATGCCATCGGTAAATGGCCTCGTCTTGCTTCGATATCGGTAAATTTCGAATGCCCAGTTTAGCCGCCATCGGTAAATGGCCTCGCTTTCTTCGATATCAGTAAATATCGAATCCCCAGTCGGAGCAGCCATCGGTAAATGGTCTTGCTGAAGTTGATATCGGTAAATATCAAGTTGTTTTGAAGCCACCATCGGTAAATGGTCTTCCTTTTAATATCAAGTTGTTTTGAAGCCACCATCGGTAAATGGTCTTGCTTCCTTTGAAAGTTGTTTCCCAGCAGCCACTGGTAAATGGTCTTGTTGAAGTTGATATCGGTAAATATCAAATATCCAGTTCCCAGCTAAGTAACCATCGGTAAATGGTTTCGCTTTCCTGAAGTAGTTATTGTGCAGCCGTCATCGGTAAATGGCTTGGCTTTTCTTTGTATCATATCCCGCAGAATGCAAATTTCTACGGTTCTTTGGTATTCAATCCCTGTTTACCTTGAAGGTCTGACAGCCGTTGCTCTCATCCGTTAAGGTTCCCAGTTGATTGAATAGGGGAAGCTATAGAACCTCAAATTTGTACCTCCCATTTGTATATACATTTCATTTTTAGGTCATTAGGATTGCATTAGCATTGCATAGCATGTTACATCTCATCAGGCAAGACTGGTCAGAAGATTCAACTGTGCAAGGCAACAAGAGCATTCTCCATGAGATCAAAGCCCTAGGGTGGTTCCATTGAGCTTACATAACCCAAGGATCATTTTGAAACAATTTGGCCAAGTGTTGAAGGCTCAGAACTCATCAGTACATGTGCAAATCATCTGAGGCCCATAAATGTCAACAGAAGTCAACTGCAAAGTCAACTGTGGATTTGGAGGTGGGAAGTGGTTAGAGATGCTTCATTCATGTTCAAACAAGTCTCATTTGACATTTCAAACACTCACATTGAAGAATTTGAAGTCAGGTCAAGACTTTCCCAAAATAGCAGGTGACCCATAATTTGAAATTTCCCAAAATGGCAAGGTTTTGGACCAACTTCAACTTAAGATTACATCATCAAGAAAGCTTCAAATGAAATTTTGTCCAACATGAAAGTTGAATATCTTTCTCTCCCATTTCTAAAAAGTCCAAGATCATGAATTTCTCATGTGTGGTTGAGGAGATATGATCCAATCATGGCAAAGTGTGTTTGAAGATTCAAATGGGCATAACTTTTGAACCAAAGCTCCAAAATGGGTGGTTCTTTTTGAAATATTCTCCTCATGACTTGTAGTTTCCAAACATCTCATTACATGGCTTGAATTCCACTTGCATAATCATGTGTTCATCCATGAAGATTTTTGAAGAAAATTCCATAAAATCATTTTGGTTGATCATGAGCATACAAAACCAATTCAAAAGCTTGCATGGGCATTAATTAAGTGATTTTGGGCCAGATTCGTGTACTGTTCACGTGGCTTTTCATGCATGGGGGGTGAAAATCTAATTTTGCACATACACTTCATAACTTGTTAATCTTGATTAATTTTGGTTAAAACAGATTTTCAGTATCATTAGCATGAGGTATATATTGTTAATCCTAACTGTATTGGTCATTAGCATCCATTTCAGATCTGAATCTTGAGAATCACCAAATTTCTTCTCTCAAAACGTTTTGCAAATTCTTCACACAAGAGCTATTCCTATTGTTCGATTCATGATCATGAAGCATTTTTTAGTGGATTTGAACGTGGAATTGGAAGAAATCGTGACATATTTGCTCATACTCGAAGTTTGAAGCATCAATGGAGATTTGAAAATTAACTGGATTCGTGTTTGTTTGAGCTTCATTCCTTCCATCAATCGCCTCCACAAGCATCATAGAAGAGTTCTGGAACATCACAAGCCTTGAAACAAGCCAAATCCGAATTTGTTCATCAAGAAGGTCAGTTTTCGAGTTCAATTATTTTGCAAATCATTAGGATATTCATGTAGTTCTTTGATTGGTGATGATTCTGGTAAAAAAATGAAGTGAAATGTTGCATTATTGATGAAGTTATGCATGTTCAAAGTTTTGATGTCATTTAAGTTTTTCTTCGATTTGGCTTTGTTATGATGCATTATGATAAAATGATTGTTGATCTTGAATGTATATGGAAGGATGAATCGTTTGGTGTTAGTTTTGTTGATTTCTGGACTATTTTGGTTTTTTCTGGAAAAATCGTTCATGAGATTCATCGTGTGCATGAGGAAGAAGACGAAGTTCATGCAATTTCCAGGTTTAGCTACGGTTTCTTCATGTCCAGCTACGGATTTGCTACGAAATGGTCAATTAGCTACGAAAATTCTGGGCGCTTAGGGTTTAGGACCAAAACGTGGTCGTTTTGGTGAGGCGCGCCAAGTTCAAATTCGTCCTTGGTTCGAATCTGTCCGAGCGAGATTTTTCAAATTGCCATGCGTTTTTTCCTTTTCCCTCCACATTATTCCATGCTAGCTCCATTTTGTTTTTTTAATTTTTCTTCAACTTCAAAAAATTACAATAAATAGAAAAATGCATCAATTTCACTCCAATTTTCTGCACAATGCTCCTTGGTTTGTCTAATTTTTTATGAGCATAAATTTTCAGGTTGTGCTTGGCTGAAAAAATAATTTGTCCTAGGGTGATTGAACATGTATCCATTTATGATATTGCCTTGTTCCTTTCATCATAAAATGCTCAAAAATGATCCAATGGCTTTGAAATTTTGTGTGTAGCTTCTTGACATATTGGTGAACATTTTGGCTTTGGTTTGACATTTTTCCCATGATCCATTTCTGTTTTATGCTCATGCTAACTTGGTGTGACAATTTATGTCACATATTTGGTTGTCTGTTTTGTACAATGTGATTGCCATGCCAAATGATGTCCAATGCTTCTGTTTTTTTGTGTGTTGATCATGTTAGATGTCTTGAATATGCTTGATTTTTTCCAGATTTGTTTGAATCATTTCTGTTTTGATTGAGATTTTTCATTCATGTTGATCATTTGGATGCCTTGAATTGGTCATTGATTCATCTTGCACATGAAACGAACTTGCTTATGGATTATGATTTGGTTCTTTTTAGGACTTATTCTTGAGTGATTAAACATGCTTCATGTCAAGTTTGAAGTTCTGTTTTGACTTTTTGATCCTCTTTTGACCCTAGGCTTTGACCTAGTGGTTTGGACTTATCATTTGAGTTGTGATTTCAGGTTCAGATGCACATTGCCATGATTGGAGTGACTCATTCTTTTAAGCCTGATTTTTGGTTGATGTTGACTAACATTATGTTGTTTTGTAGGCTTTGAGAACAAATTCACTTGTGCTTGTGCCTTGATCATTGTTGCCTGATGCTTTGTCTGTCTGTTTGATATTGGCTGTTGTTTGTTTGTCTGTACAGTTGAACTGATTGGTTTAGATTTTTTCACAGGTACCTAAGTTGCTTTGAGTTTATTTTGAACTTGCCTTGCTAGCTTGTGGTTTGTTTACCACTGAGGTATAATTCTTCTGACTTCATGTAGTCTGGAAGACCTGTCCTGTTATGTGGGCAGGCACCTGTCTGAAGCCCTCCTTAAGAGGCAATGCTTGTGAATGTTTAATTTTGTGCCAAGCAGGTAAAGACCTCTTAAGAGGCAATTGGCAGATAAAAGAGATGTGTAATCCATCCCCTGCTATTCAGTTGTGTCATTCACTTTGCTCACACACCATGTGTTGATGCATTTTAAATAAGAGCCCAAGATCTTGTTTTGTCAGTCATCTGTGGAGAAGAGTTCCTACATTCTGAACTCCCACACTTTCTATTTGAATCAAGCTCTCCCAGGCCAGGGATAAGAGCTGTGAGGTCTTACCCTCACTTCCCATTTCATCTGCTTCACCCTAACTCTCAATGTTAGGGTTAAGAGCTAAAAACACCCCATTCCAGTTGGCTTGTTTCTGCAACCTAGCCTTGTGTGAGCCAATTGTTTGCATATAATGTGTGTGCTTGCTCTCTTGTGCTTTTGCTTGATATTGTGCTGTTTAGGCTAGCTTGCTCCCTGTGCAAGTTAGGGTAGAAACCTTAACCTAGGACCATTGTGGATTACATGATAACTATTAGGCTCGAGTCAGGCTCCCTTCTAGTTTGTCACTTCCCAGTCTCTGGTTAGGTTAGAAGTTCTTTCCCTGTTTAGGGGAACTACGTCGCCCTGACCCTCATACCAGATGAGGTAAGTAGGCAGGAGATGAGCTGATCTCTCCGGGCCCCCTTTTTCTTTTTCAACCCTTTGTGTGTGTTGGAGTCTGACATAAGTCCAGCGATTGGTAGTTGGTTTCCTGTGTCTTGTTTGCTTGTTGGAGTCTGACATAAGTCCAGCGATTGGCAGTCGGTTTCCTGTGTGTGTGTTTGTTGGTTCGAAGTCTGATGTAAGTCTAGCGATTGGCATTCGGTTTCCATGTTTTCCTGTTTGTGTGGAGTCTGACGTAAGCCCAGCGATTGGCAGTCGGTTTCCTGTTTGTGTTTTGTTTGGCGTGCGTTAGCCGAGCTACGAGTGCTCTGATTTTTCTCTGGTTAGTGAAGATACGTATGCATAAGATGCGACATCCTAGTGAGCATGTTTCCCTCGTCCCGAACTACGTCGACTCTGATGTCTGTGTCTGACAGACTACGTAGGCCCAGGATGCGACATCCTGCCGAGTCCGTTTCTTCCGTCTTTTCTGTGTTTGTTTCCAGCGTGTGTGCAGTGTTTGAGCAGTTTGTTTAGCAACCTTTCTTCTATTCTTTCTGAGCGTGGATCCCGTCGAGTACGACGGATGCGTAGGGGTGCTAATACCTTCCCTTCGCATAACCGACTCCCGATCCTATCAATCTCTGGTCGCAAGACCATTTCCTTTCCAGGTTTACTTCGAGCGTTTCCTTTCCCTCTTTTGGGATAAATAACGCACGGTGGCGGCTCTGTTGTTTCTTTTTCCCGCCGGTTTTTCGCGTAATGCGACAGTTGGGAATTCTTCTAACAGCTTCAACAGATATAATCATCTTCATACCTTTAAGATGCATATGGCTCAATCTTTGATGCCATGTCTTCACTCCTTCTTCTTTGACTAAGGTACACTTTGAAGAATAACCAATTTGAGAACTCCACATGTAACAATTGTCTTTAGACCTGACTCCTTTCATGATCACTTCACTTTCTTTGTTAGTAATCAGACATTCAATTTTAGTGAAGTTAACATTTAGACCTTGGTCACACAGTTGACATGCTTATTAGATTTGCAGTTAAGCCCTTAACAAGGAGGACATGTCAAGATCAGGAACTCCAGGGCATTCAAACTTACCAATCCCCTTGATTTCACCCTTTGCTCTATTACCAAAGGTTACATAGCTCGTGGCCTGAGGATGACGGCCAGTTAGCAGGTTTTTGTTTCCAGTCATGTGTCTGGAGCACCCACTGTCAAAGTACCAATCTTCTTTGGCTGAAGCTCTGAAGGAAGTGTGAGCTTTTAGACATGTAACATTAGTCTTAGGAATCCATTACCTTTTGTTGACAGGTCTATGATGTTTGGGTTTAGGTTGATAATGAGCAGGCTGAGGGTAACCATACAGCTTATAGCAGAAGGGTTTTATGTGGCCAAACTTTCCACAGTAATGACATCTCCATTTTTGGTGTTTCCCTTTCTGCTGTCTTCCTTTATGATGTTGTGACATATGATGTGACATCGCAGGTCTGCTATCCATATGGCTGCACTTAGGTTTGGATTTAGGTTTGCCACCAGTGTAACTGCACTCAGCCTTAAAATCATTGAACCCAATACCGGATTTGTCTCCTGTTATTTGACCAGTTTGGAAAATCTTGTCTAAGGTGTCAGATCCATTGCTTAGCATCCTTACATACTTGGTCATCTCATCCAGTTTAGAATTCAAGAATACAACTTCAGTCTTTAACTTGGAGATGGTTTCCACATGTTCTGCCTTCTCATTCTCCAGTTGTGCTATCACTTTCTTCTGGCTTTCAACTTGTTGACTCTCATCTAGTTTGGCACTCAGAACCACTACTTCTGTTTTTAATTTGGAGATGGTTTCCAAGTGTTCTACCTTCTCATTCTCCAGTTGATTTATTACCTTCTTCTGGCTTTCAACCTGTTTACACACCTCCTCACTTCCGTGACACAACTTTCTATAGGTAGTAGCCAACTCTTCAAAGGTTACTTCATCATCACTTGAGTCTTCATCAGAACCCATCTTCCAGTCAAGGCAGTCACCAGATTTGCAGACTCTTCTGTTTCACTCTCATCAGACCAAGTGGCAGCAAGACTCCTCTTCTATTTCTTGAGGTAGGTTCCACATTCAGTTCTAATGTGTCCATACCCATCACATTCATGGCATTATACTCCTTTTCCTTCTTTGGGCTTATCATCTGACCTTGTTCTTCTTCCAACATTGTTGGATTTACTGATGTCAGATGAGATGTTCTTGACATTTGCCTTAGATCTTACATCCATCTTTTACAAAAGTCTGTTGAACTGCCTTCCCAGCATTGCTACATCATTTGCCAGATCTTCATCAACATCCTGACCACTTTCCTCCTCTTCCTCCTCAGTTTTTGACATGAAGGCTATGCTTTTGGTTTTCTTTTCAGATCCATCACACATTCCCATCTCAAATGTTTGGAGGGAACCAATTATCTCACCAACTCTCATATTGGAGATGTCTTAAGACTCTTCTATGGCTGTCACCTTCATAGCAAATCTCTTAGGGAGTGACCTGAGTATTTTCCTTACTAATTTTTCATCTGACATCTTCTCTCCCAGGGCTCCTGAGGCATTAGCAATTTCAAGGATACTCATGAAATTCATGAATATTTTCATCTTCTTTCATCCTTAAATTTTCAAACTTGGTGGTGAGCAGCTGTAGTATAGACATCTTCACTCTAGAGGTGTCTTCATGAGTGGTTTTGAGAATGTCCTAAGCATCTTTAGCCACCTCACAGTTGTTTATCAATATGAAGATATTCTTGTCTATTCCATTGAATATAGCATTCAATGCTTTAGAATTTCCAAGGGTTAGATCCTCCTCCTCCTTGGTCCATTGTTCTTCAGGCTTTTTATCAGTTGTAGATTCTCCTCCCTTAGTAACTACTGGATGTTCCCAGCATGTTAACACAACCTTCCAAGCCTTATTATCCAGAGATTTTAGGAAGGCTACCATTCGAGGTTTCCAGTAGTCATAGTTGGATCCATATAAAATAGGTGGCCTGTGAATAGACCCTCCATCTCTCTCCATAGTACCAGAAAGTATCGTCCCTAGATCTCACCCAGAACCAGAGCAAGATGCCTGCTCTGATACCAATTGAAATTCTGGTATCAGATATGAGATGTCAAAGGTAATGTCACGACACTAATATCTGAACAATACAAATAAGACAAAGATAAAGAATAGTAATGCAAGAGACACAAGCAATTGCTAACCCAGTTCGGTGCAACTCACCTACGTCTGGGGGCTACCAAGCCAGGAAGGAAATCCACTAAATAGAATCACTTCAAAGACTCTCAGTAAACTATACAAGTTACAGTCTTTTTCACCTAATCTCTACCCGTATGACTTATACCTAAGAACTCTTAGATATGAGATCCCACTCACTCCCCCTCAATCACACCAGTGATATTAAACAAGAATTACTTATGAAAAGAAGACACTCTTCAAAGACACACACTTGATCTTACTTAGCAGCTTCAATCAAGTAGACACGCACTCATGCTTAAAAGTTTAGAGTGACAAATTATAACTCAAAAATCAGACCGATTCAATCATCTATGGATGAATTGAATGGCTTACAATTCACACTACCACACAAGACTTAAACCCTTATTCTCTCTCACGATTTCGCTCTGTATTTCTTGTGTATCAAATCAGGTTTTCCATGTCCTTTTTATAAAAACATTCAGCTGGGCTTGGACATCATAAAACCCTAAAACTATATTCCATTCAAATCTTCTTATGACAGTTGGTTAGATCTCTTTAGAAAATAAGTTAATCACGTCGTAATCATTGATTGATAGCGTTTTCAATTAACTCATCAATCAAACATAGATTTCCATTAAAAGCGCAATCACATAACATTCAGACTGAATGTTCTGTGTACAGATGTCATGACATCGGGTCTGACATCCTGGAACAATCCTGCATAATTCCATTTTAAATATCCAGCAGGTACATTATATCAGATGTCATGACATCGGGTATGACATCCTGAAACAATCTTGCATAATTATATTTTAAACCTCCAGCAGGTACAAGATATCTTATGTTAAGACATCATATGTAACATCTTGTCAACACTCTTTGTTTTACCAAAACTGCTGCCAACACTTAGAACCAACACTCAAGAAACAGAAGAAGGGTATGTGTGTATCTTGGTCAGAAGATGATTCTGAAAGTGATCTATAAGACCCCAATTTTGACCCTAAGATCCCTCATGCTATCTCATCATATGCATTAGCATTGGGATAACACCTTGGCATCCTCATTACCCCTCATACATTGGGTGTGTATTGGGAGATATCACCAAGAACATTTGATTGTATCATACTTCATTTTTCTTTTACTAACCAAAATACCAAAAATATGTCAATGTATAGTTTGTTGCTTTTGTAGGTAGTGTACATGCTCACCTATGCCCTATCAAGCTCATACCTAGGGTTTGAGACCCTTAATGCAAGAATCTAAATCAATAAATGGTTCACATTGGCTCTAAGCATCATATATGGATCCTTATGGTCTTCACATGTTATTTTGATCAAGAAATCATCAAGAGTTTGGAGTTTGTTTGCCTTGGAAACCCTAATTCACCTGGGTATCTTGTTTGACTTCTTCAACAATTCATCAAATATATTAAGGTATACTTTATATTACATTATTCTAAACATATATGATCCTCCATGAGTCCCTAAAGTCAAGAGAATATCAAGCTAGCAAGTTGGTTCATGGTGGTTGACCAGAGAAAGCCAACTAGTCAAAATTGGGGTTCCCTAGACCCTATCTCCTACAATATTTGTCATATGAAAATGATTCCAAGAGAAAGGTTACTCTAAATGACATTACAAACAACTTCCATGTTTAAGTCAAGATCTAGTTTTGCTTGGAAAGTCATTTTTATGGTGAAAGATTATAGGTCATTTTGTCTAAACCCTAGTTTTGAGGTCAACTTCTCAAGACCATAACTTGCTCAAGTTTTATGATATGAAATCCATTAAAATTGAATTATCAAATTCAAGATGTCTAATTCAACTTTGATGTTCGTAGGAAGTGCAAATTCAACTTTCAAATGCATGTGCCAAGAGGAAACATTATAGGTCATTTTGGACCAATACCATTGAACAAGTGATTTTCCTCAACTTCTAAAATGAATAACTCCTTCATGCCAAATCCAAATAAGGTCAAATTTGTGACCAAATTGAATAGGTTTGAAATATATACAACTTTGATGAAGGAACGTTTCTCATTTGAAGTCCATAGAAAAATTTATTCAAGATGGAAGAAGTGAACATTTAACTTGGGACTTAGACAATTTTTAAATATGTTTGATTTCCCAAACTTCCACCTTAAAATTCGTCATGATCCAAACTTCAAATGAAAAAGTGTTCAACATGAAAGTTGGTCCTCTTGATCCCACCTTTCCCAAAAGTCCAAAATCATCTTATTTGAACAAAGTATGAGGGACTTGCACATGGGTTTAAGTTAGAGCACCATTTGGATAATTTCAAGTTCGAATTTTCACACATATTTGCATGAGCTTCTAACATGATTTCAGCATATTGTACATTGGATTTTGGATTAGAACACATCATCTCATGGGCCTAATGCACGCCCATGCATCCATGCAAGGGAGAATTTGAAAATTTTCCAAATTTGGAAGTGTGCAAATATCACTCACATTGGCTATAAATAAGACCCTTCATGATTAGAAATATGGTCCCTCTTGCCCAAGCTTCGACCCCCTGCTTCCCCAAACACCATTGAAAGGATAATCTTGAAGGTTTCTTGAGAAACCAAGTTTCAATTCTCCTCCTGTTTTAGGATTGAAACTCCAAGAGTCCAAGCTTTTTAATCGTCCAAATCATCTTCTGTAAGCTTCTAGAGTCAAGCCAAGCCAAATTGGAAGCAAGATCAAGCTAATCTGAAGCTCCTCGAAGGTGAGATTTCAGAAACTTTTCTTCTTCGATTATCCCTCATTTCTCATCCATTTTGACTGATTGTTGGTTTGTTGAAGTCCTACCAATGTAGGTAACAAGATTGAGTTGCTTTGAGGTCAAATCGAAGCAACTCAGATCATGATCCTCAAAACTCAAATCCTTGTATCTTTTTATATACTTGGAATTGGACAAAATTGAGGCCAGATTCATGCCCCTGAGCATTTTTCCTTCAAAATAGTGTACTAATTTTCCATTTTTCTTTGAGTTGAGCTTGGACCATTCCGGTGGTCCTCACCAGAGAAGATGACCGGAGCCAGGGCTCCGATGGTGTGTTGGCAAAGTTTCAACCATCTGATTTGGTTCACAGATTCTAATATCATCCATCCAAAGTAATTACCACACATGTGGGACAGTTGACTCGTGTACACATTGAGCGCGCATTTTCATCCATCTTCTCTGCCACCTCAATTAATGAGGGAGATCAGATGGTTCTCATTTTTTTGAATTTCTGATTATTTCATTTAATTGCTTATTTTTAATTAATTCATATTAATTTCATTATTAATCCAAAAAATATGGGACTTTCACCAAAAAAATTCAAATATTTTCCTCTTTCATTTTCTAAATCAAAATTATTTTTTTGGATTAATATTGATATTTTTTTATGATTTAATTGTTTTTATGCATATTTTTAATTGTTTAAAAATACTTATGACTTTTCAAAAATAATAAAAAAAATTCTCCAAGGTCCTTTTGTAACACCCCAATAAAATAAAATAATTATTTAAATTAAGTTAATAGTATATTATTAATTTAATCAAATAATTGGGTTATTTTATTATTGGATTATTATTATTATTTTGGAATAATAATTATTGGAAAATATATATAAGTTGGAAATAAGGAAAAGAGTCCATTTTGTAAAGAAAAGGTTTTTACGTGAAAAAGCAGAGAAGCGATCGTGAAAGAGGAAAAGGGCAAAGAGGAAGAGCGAGAGGAAGAAGGTTGGAGAAGAGAAGAGCTTGGAGCTTGAGATTCGCCGGATTAACTCAGGTAAGGGGGGTTTATCGTCGATTAATGGGTATTATGGGATAATATGTGATGGGTAGTGATAAGCCGTTAATTTGACCCTAATTGGGATTGTTGATGCTGAAGAATTTTGTTGGATAAATTGTGTTTAGACTGTAATTGAATCTGTGTTTGGGTTAGTTGTGAAATTCCGAACGTATAGCTTTTTACGGAATCGGAATCGGAGGTCCGGAAGTCCTCCAACGGCGGAAAATGCGGAGAATTCTGCATTCTGCCTTGTGTTAGCGCAGGAACTGCTGTTTTGTCTGCGTTAACCGGTTAACCCAGGGTGTTAACCGGTTAACACTGTTATGAATTGTGAAATTGGTGCTGTTTTGCCTGCGTTAACCGGTTAACCCAGGGCGTTAACCGGTTAACACTGTTAAGTTTTGGGCAGTGAGCGTGTTTTGCCTGCGTTAACCGGTTAACCCAGGGCGTTAACCGGTTAACACTGTTGCAGAGTGGAAAATTGGCTTTTTAATGTTGTGTACATAATTGAGAGTTGGCCTATGTTGGCGTATGATGTATTAGGGATTAGTTCCCGCTGTTTTGAGCAGTATAGGTATTAGTAGAGTGTGCTAATACTTTGTTGAATTGATTTACATGATAATGATGTGTTGATACATGTGTTGATGATGTATGATGGTATGCATAATGACGTGAATGTATATATTATGCATGTATGTGTGAATGGACTGTTGTATGGCTTAGAGTGTGAGCATATGTCTATTCTTGAATTGTTGTTGATGCTGCATTGCTAGATGATTAGCGTGCATAGCATAGCCTTTGGGGCTGTAGCTAATTCCCATGGTGAGGAATTAGTGAGTGAATCATTGTGGATTTGTTGTTGATGTTTGCATGCTAGATGATTAGTGTGCATAGTCTAGCCTTCGGGGCTGTAGCTAATTCCCATGGTGAGGAATTAGTGAGTGAGTCACTAGGTCTCAAATGAGTGGGACTAGTGAGCTTAGTAGCCGTATCTGGAGGGATCGGTGAGCTTGAACTATATGTTCAAGAATAGTCGGTACCGCATGTGTGGAGTCTCATTTTATAATGTATGTATGGCGTATAATATGAATGGATGTATTCCAATATTATACGTGTGTTTGTGTTGTTATGGAGTATGATTTGAGATTATACTTGTGCTTTATATTGATGTTGAGCTGATGTGCTGTTACTGATTGTATGTAGCGATTAGGGTGATTAATGTGTTAAATTGCTTAACATGACATTATATTCTATAATGCTTATTATATTGATTGAGGAACTCACCCTTACAACTATTTTTCAGGTAACGAGAAATGAGTTGAGTAGAAGCGAATGCTTGGAGTCTAGTGTAGTCTCCTTAGTGGGTCGTGCTCTGATAGATGTAACATCGGGATGGGATGTTTTATGTTGTTGAATAATTTACATGTGAATGTTACATGTTTTACATGATTGAGGAGATCTCTATCCGCTGCGTTTTATGCAAATGTTTATGTTTTGAATTAATAAAAGAGCATGACCGTTATATTGTTGAACGGTGTGAATAATTGTGTGACACCCTTGAACGGCATAATTACTCTGAATTGTTATATGTTTATTAATTTTAATTAAACTTTGAGGGTATTTTAGAAGGGTGTTACATTAGTGGTATCAGAGCATAGTCGGTCGAGTCGAGTCGTAATTATTCTGTTTCCCCTGTACGGGATAGGTGTTGTGTAACCCTATCAGTACTTATTGTTTTAGCTTGTTTGGGTTTTCAGAATAGAGATGGCTGGAAGAGGTAGAGATGATGCTGCGATTGCTGAGGCTCTGGGTATGCTAGCTGGAGTACTTGGAGGAAATCCGAATGTTGTGGGAATGGGAGCTGCTCGTCAACTGAGTGAGTTCCAGAAGAACAATCCTCCAATGTTCAAGGGAGCATACGATCCAGATGGCGCTCAGAAGTGGTTGAAGGAGATCGAGAGGATCTTCCGAGTAACTGAGTGTGCCGATAACCAGAAGGTCAGGTTCGGTACGCATATGCTGTCAGAAGAAGCTGATGATTGGTGGGTTGCTACCCGCACTGAGTTGGAAAATGCTGGGAATGCTGAAATCACTTGGGCTGTGTTCAGAGAGAGATTCCTGAGGAAGTACTTTCCAGAAGATGTCAGAGGAAAGAAAGAGATAGAGTTTTTGGAATTGAAGCAGGGTAACAGGTCTGTTACTGAGTATGCTGCTAAGTTCACAGAACTGTCGAAGTATTACACTCCCTATAATGAGGCTGCTGGAGAATTTTCGAAATGTGTGAAGTTTGAGAACGGGTTACGTCCTGAGATCAAACAGGCTATTGGATACCAACGGATCAGAGTGTTTTCTAACTTGGTTGACTGTTGCAGGATTTTTGAACAGGATTCCAAAGCCAGAGCAGAGAGCTATCAACAGAGAGTTGATAGGAAAGGCAAGAATCAGAATGATCGTGGGAAACCGTATGCAGCTGGCAAAGGTTTCCAGAAGCAGAGTGGGATGAAGAGGCCTAGTGGGGGAGACTCTAGTGCCCCTGCTAAGTGTTATAGATGTGGTCGGGATGGACATCGTGTCCATGAGTGTACCAGTGCTGAGATGAAGTGTTTCAAGTGTGGAAAAGGTGGTCATTTGGCTGCAGAGTGCCGGTTGAAGACTGTAACTTGTTTCAACTGTGGAGAGTTGGGTCATATCAGTCCACAGTGTCCTAAGCCGAAGAAAGAGAATCAGTCGGGAGGCAAGGTCTTTGCTTTATCGGGTTCTGAGACTTTTGCAGATGATCGTTTGATCCGAGGTACGTATTATATTAATGGCTTTCCTCTTGTAGCTATTATTGACACAGGTGCTACTCATTCCTTTATATCTTTGGATTGTGCTGAGAAACTTAAGTTAGAGATATCTGAGATGCTTGGAAGTATGGTGATTGATACTCCTGCAAAGGGTTCAGTGACTGCTACTTCAGTTTGCTTGAGTTGTCCTTTGAGTATTTTTGGTAGAGATTTTGGGATAGACCTTGTGTGTCTTCCACTAGTGCAGATTGACGTTATCTTGGGTATGAACTGGTTGGTGTGTAACCGTGTTTCCATCAACTGTTTTGATAAGACTGTAATATTTCCTGAGGTTGAGGTAGGAGAGAGTGTGGTTCTATCAGCGAGGCAGGTGAATGAGGCAATGGCAGATGGAGCAGAGTTGTTTATGCTGTTAGCGACTTTGGAGGCTAAAGATAAACCGGTGATTTGCGATCTAGCCGTGGTGTGTGATTTTCCTGATGTGTTTCCGGAAGAGGTGAATGAATTGCCGCCAGAGCGTGAAGTTGAGTTCTCGATTGATTTGGTACCTGGTACTAGGCCGATATCGATGGCTCCTTACCGTATGTCTGCTGTTGAGTTAGCTGAATTGAAGAGTCAGTTGGAAGATCTGTTGGACAAGAAATTTATTCGTCCGAGTGTGTCACCGTGGGGTGCACCAGTGTTATTGGTTAAGAAGAAAGAAGGTACTATGAGGTTGTGTGTGGACTACAGGCAACTGAATAAAGTGACGATCAAGAATCGGTATCCTTTGCCGAGGATTGATGATTTGATGGATCAGTTGGTTGGTGCGAGTGTGTTCAGCAAGATAGATTTGAGATCTGGGTATCATCAGATACGTGTGAAAACCGAGGATATTCAGAAGACTGCTTTCAGAACAAGGTATGGACATTATGAGTATTCTGTAATGCCTTTTGGTGTGACTAATGCGCCTGGAGTATTTATGGAGTATATGAATAGGATTTTCCATCCGTACCTAGACCAGTTTGTTGTGGTGTTTATTGATGACATTTTGGTGTATTCGAAATCTGAAGAAGAGCATGCTGAGCATTTGAGAGTGGTTTTAGAAGTTCTACGAGAAAAGAAGTTATTTGCTAAATTGTCCAAATGTGAATTTTGGTTAGAAGAGGTTAGTTTTCTTGGTCATGTGATTTCAAGAGGTGGTATTGCTGTTGATCCTTCTAAGATAGAAGCGGTATCTAAGTGGGAAGCTCCGAAGTCAGTTTCTGAGATAAGAAGTTTCCTTGGTTTGGCTGGTTATTATAGGAAGTTCATTGAGGGATTTTCTAAGTTGGCGTTACCGTTGACGATGTTGACTAGAAAGGGGCATGCGTTTGTTTGGGACTCAAAATGTGAAGAAGGTTTCCAAGAGTTAAAGAGAAGGTTGACTACTGCTCTTATTCTGATATTACCGAGTTCGTTGGAACCATTTGAGGTTTACTGTGATGCTTCATTGTTGGGTTTGGGTGGTGTGTTGATGCAGAATAAGCAGGTTATAGCTTATGCTTCGAGACAACTGAGAGTTCACGAGAGGAACTATCCGACGCACGATTTAGAGTTGGCAGCTGTGGTATTTGTTCTGAAGTTGTGGAGGCATTATTTGTACGGGTCAAGATTTGAAGTTTTCAGTGACCATAAAAGTTTAAAGTATTTGTTTGATCAGAAAGAGCTGAATATGAGACAGAGGAGATGGTTAGAATTTCTGAAGGATTATGACTTTGGTTTGAATTACCATCCGGGTAAAGCAAATGTAGTAGCTGATGCGTTGAGCCGGAAATCGTTACATATGTCTATGTTAATGGTTAAGGAATTGGATTTGATTGAGCAGTTTAGAGACTTGAGTTTGGTGTGTGAGAGTACTCACAATAGTGTTAAATTGGGAATGTTGAAGCTAACGAGTGGTATTCTGGATGAGATCAGAGAGGGTCAGAAATCCGATATGCTTTTGGTTGATAAGTTGACTTTAGTAAATCAAGGTCAAGGTGGTGAATTTAGAGTTGATGAGAATGGTGTTTTGAAGTTTGGTAATCGGGTGTGTATTCCGGATGTTACCGAACTTAAGAAGAGTATTCTGGAGGAAGGACATCGTAGTGGCTTGAGTATTCATCCTGGAGCTACGAAGATGTATCATGATTTGAAGAAGTTATTTTGGTGGCCGGGAATGAAAAGAGAAATTGCGAGTTTTGTTTATTCTTGTTTGACTTGTCAGAAGTCGAAGATTGAGCATCAGAAGCCGTCTGGGCTAATGCAACCGTTGGCTATTCCAGAGTGGAAGTGGGATAGTATCAGTATGGATTTTGTTTCTGGTTTGCCGAGGACAAGTAAGAATTTTGAAGCTATTTGGGTGATTGTTGACAGGTTGACAAAATCGGCTCATTTCATTCCGATCAGAATGGATTATCCGTTAGAGAGATTAGCCGAGTTGTATATTGAGAAGATTGTAAGTTTGCATGGTATTCCGTCTAGTATTGTTTCGGACCGAGATCCTAGATTTACATCGAAGTTCTGGGAAGGTTTGTAGAGGGCTTTGGGAACTAAGCTGAGATTGAGTTCTGCATATCATCCGCAGACTGATGGCCAGACTGAGAGGACGATTCAGTCATTAGAGGATCTTTTGAGAGCTTGTGTTTTGGAAAAAGGAGGTGCTTGGGATTGTTATTTGCCTTTGATTGAGTTTACCTACAACAATAGTTTTCATTCGAGCATTGGTATGGCACCGTTTGAAGCTTTGTATGGTAGGAGATGTCGGACGCCTTTATGTTGGTATGAGTCCGGTGAGAGTGCTGTGGTTGGACCGGAGATTGTTCAACAGACTACGGAAAAGATTAAGATGATTCAAGAGAAGATGAGGATTGCTCAGAGTCGTCAGAAGAGTTATCATGATAAGAGGAGGAAGTCACTTGAGTTCCAAGAGGGAGATCATGTGTTTCTTCGTGTTACTCCGATAACTGGTGTTGGTCGAGCTCTGAAGTCGAAGAAGTTGACACCTCGATTTATTGGTCCTTATCAGATTTTGGAGAGGATAGGGGAGGTAGCCTACCGTGTCGCTTTACCGCCGTCACTTGCAAATTTGCATGAGGTTTTTCATGTGTCTCAGTTGAGGAGGTACATTCATGATCCGTCGCATGTAGTCCCAGTAGATGATGTACAGGTGAGAGATAACCTGACTGTTGAAACATCACCTATGAGGATCGAGGATCGAGAGTTGAAGCAGTTGCGGGGTAAAGAAATTGCCTTGGTGAAGGTAGCTTGGGGAGGACCAGCAGGTGGCAATGTGACTTGGGAACTTGAGAGTCAGATGAAGGAGTCTTATCCGGAGTTATTTGCTTGAGGTATGTTTTCGAGGACGAAAACTCTTTTAGTGGGGGAGAGTTGTAACACCCCAATAAAATAAAATAATTATTTAAATTAAGTTAATAGTATATTATTAATTTAATCAAATAATTGGGTTATTTTATTATTGGATTATTATTATTATTTTGGAATAATAATTATTGGAAAATATATATAAGTTGGAAATAAGGAAAAGAGTCCATTTTGTAAAGAAAAGGTTTTTACGTGAAAAAGCAGAGAAGCGATCGTGAAAGAGGAAAAGGGCAAAGAGGAAGAGCGAGAGGAAGAAGGTTGGAGAAGAGAAGAGCTTGGAGCTTGAGATTCGCCGGATTAACTCAGGTAAGGGGGGTTTATCGTCGATTAATGGGTATTATGGGATAATATGTGATGGGTAGTGATAAGCCGTTAATTTGACCCTAATTGGGATTGTTGATGCTGAAGAATTTTGTTGGATAAATTGTGTTTAGACTGTAATTGAATCTGTGTTTGGGTTAGTTGTGAAATTCCGAACGTATAGCTTTTTACGGAATCGGAATCGGAGGTCCGGAAGTCCTCCAACGGCGGAAAATGCGGAGAATTCTGCATTCTGCCTTGTGTTAGCGCAGGAACTGCTGTTTTGTCTGCGTTAACCGGTTAACCCAGGGTGTTAACCGGTTAACACTGTTATGAATTGTGAAATTGGTGCTGTTTTGCCTGCGTTAACCGGTTAACCCAGGGCGTTAACCGGTTAACACTGTTAAGTTTTGGGCAGTGAGCGTGTTTTGCCTGCGTTAACTGTTGCAGAGTGGAAAATTGGCTTTTTAATGTTGTGTACATAATTGAGAGTTGGCCTATGTTGGCGTATGATGTATTAGGGATTAGT
Organism: Lathyrus oleraceus; assembly: GCF_024323335.1. NCBI lineage: Eukaryota > Viridiplantae > Streptophyta > Magnoliopsida > Fabales > Fabaceae > Lathyrus > Lathyrus oleraceus. The sequence goes on along the minus strand of NC_066584.1, from coordinate 275,140,038 downwards.
TCCCGCTGTTTTGAGCAGTATAGGTATTAGTAGAGTGTGCTAATACTGTGTTGAATTGATTTACATGATAATGATGTGTTGATACATGTGTTGATGATGTATGATGGTATGCATAATGACGTGAATGTATATATTATGCATGTATGTGTGAATGGACTGTTGTATGGCTTAGAGTGTGAGCATATGTCTATTCTTGAATTGTTGTTGATGCTGCATTGCTAGATGATTAGCGTGCATAGCATAGCCTTTGGGGCTGTAGCTAATTCCCATGGTGAGGAATTAGTGAGTGAATCATTGTGGATTTGTTGTTGATGTTTGCATGCTAGATGATTAGTGTGCATAGTCTAGCCTTCGGGGCTGTAGCTAATTCCCATGGTGAGGAATTAGTGAGTGAGTCACTAGGTCTCAAATGAGTGGGACTAGTGAGCTTAGTAGCCGTATCTGGAGGGATCGGTGAGCTTGAACTATATGTTCAAGAATAGTCGGTACCGCATGTGTAGAGTCTCATTGCATAATGTATGTATGGCGTATAATATGAATGGATGTATTCCAATATTATACGTGTGTTTGTGTTGTTATGGAGTATGATTTGAGATTATACTTGTGCTTTATATTGATGTTGAGCTGATGTGCTGTTACTGATTGTATGTTGCGATTAGGGTGATTAATGTGTTAAATTGCTTAACATGACGTTATATTCTATAATGCTTATTATATTGATTGAGGAACTCACCCTTACAACTATTTTTCAGGTAACGAGAAATGAGTTGAGTAGAAGCGAATGCTTGGAGTCTAGTGTAGTCTCCTTAGTGGGTCGTGCTCTGATAGATGTAACATCGGGATGGGATGTTTTATGTTGTTGAATAATTTACATGTGAATGTTACATGTTTTACATGATTGAGGAGATCTCTATCCGCTGCGTTTTATGCAAATGTTTATGTTTTGAATTAATAAAAGAGCATGACCGTTATATTGTTGAACGGTGTGAATAATTGTGTGACACCCTTGAACGGCATAATTACTCTGAATTGTTATATGTTTATTAATTTTAATTAAACTTTTGGGGTATTTTAGAAGGGTGTTACACCTTTGACCTTGTTTGACCTATGATAAATCTCTTGGCTATTTATTTGGTGTTTAGAAGAGGTTTTAGGTTTTTGATTAAACATAATTTAATTTAAATGCATTTTAATTTGATTTTTAATTGTTTAATTGTATAGAAATTATGTTGAGCCATTTTTATTGACTTGTAAAGTTTGACTATGTGTTTGGGCCTTGGTCAAGGTTGTTTTGACTTTTGTTGGATTAAAATCATTAGATTTAGGGGATTGATGAAATGTATATTTCATCTCCCAAAATGAATGAATGATTTTAATTTGATAAAATTCCTCCCATGACCAATTTATGTTTGTCTCATTTACCCTCCCTTTTCATCTTCAATCCTATTCTATCCCATACCTTTCACTAACCAATGACATCTCAATATCCTAAGGCTAATTGGTTCTGAAGGAAAAGAGCGATCCAAAACGCAGCAGAATTTAAAATTTCTCCTTTAGTGATCCTTATGAATGGGCATCATCAGTGATATAATCATTACCTCTTGTGACTATTATAACCTTTGATGTAGATCTACGGAGCGATCACGAACGTTGAATGATGATAACACCTCTACTCAGTCCACACGAACGGATTCCTTCAATCTCAGTGCTAGCTGCTACGAATGAAGGCTTTGAATGAGAGAGAGAAAGAGAAACGAAATTACAACTGCACAAATACTTCTACACAAGGGTTCTATTTATAGAACCACTTGTGTGGGCTGCAAGCTAAAAAAAGTCCACTCAAGTGTATGTGGCCCATATCTTATAATATGCCAAAATCACTTAAGTGCGTGATACCTTACCATATTTCGTATTCTACTTAAGTACACCGTACCTTACGATGTTCTACAACTCACTTAAGTGCATCGTACATTACGGTATTCCTTAGTTACTCTATCTCTCATCAATCCGTTCTTTTGTGTGTGACCCTATAGGTTTTCACGGCATTGACAATTATATTAAATCACATATTTAACATAATAAATAGTGAGCGGTATCTAGCAACACATCACTGCTACCCATGACCAGAAAATGTCATGTGATCTGAAAAATCCTTTTATGATAATACTTATGTATACAATTACCCTTTTGCCTTTATGTCTATATTGAACACAAGGCATAGACCGTGTCATCCTTGTCCAGTTCAATATTGGGCCCATAGACATTTATCCTGTTATGCAGGATGGGAAAATTCCATCTAGGTCACTCATGTCCCTTAGCATGCTTCGTAGAGTACCCATCAACTGTCTTTATGGTCATCCAGTTACGGACAATGTTTGATCAACAATAAGGCACTCGACTCTACATCTAGGGTCCATAGTGGTTTCAGGTCGAAGGGTGGTATACACCATTATCACCATGAGAATAACTTATGACAATTTGCATAACATTCTATATAGTATTCTCATAGCGGGTCAATCCAGTATAAATATTACTCTTAATATTCCTACCTATGTTTAAGACTTGATAACTCCTTATCCATGATCCATGAGATGTGATCATTGTAGCGGGAAATTCATGATCATCAAGTTATTGACAAGCTAAAGATCAATTAATAAGAGTCGCCACCGCGCTTTTATTGTTTCCAAGGGAAAAGGGAAAAAGTACGAACAAAACCCAATTAGTAAGAAGTTTTCAAATAAAAACTAATAAAAGTCAGAGATCACAGGTAAGGGGGTTGGTTACACAGAGGGAAGGTGTTAGCACCCAAAGTGTCCTAGGTATTCCTAAGGAGCCCTTTTTGTATGCATATGTACTTGGTATAAAATGATGTTTACAAACAAATAGAATGGAGGGATGAGAAAAGAATTCATTAATTATATTTTTGTGTTTGACAAGACCTTCTGTCTTGTGCCTACGTACCAACATAAAAATGAGGGATCAAAATCTCGTAGTTCGGGGTACAAATTTCAAAATGATTGCATTGATTTTAACAAAATTTAAGTTTGAAATGCACAAAGCCTAAAATGATTTGAATGGGTTAGTTCTTTTTGGCTTTTTGAAAGTTTAAGTCAAGTATAGTTAAGTCTCTTTACAAGTTTGATTTAAGAAAATAAGTTTGAAAATGCAATGGCATAAGGCCAAAGTTTCTATCTTTTTGAAAGTGGTCAAAGTTTAGAACAAATAGAGTTCACACAAAGAAGATTTTGAAAATGGAGGGAGAGATTTTGAAATTAAATAAATGGGAGAAGATGAAGAGACTATCCTATGTATAAAGTTTAAAAGTTTAAAGTTGAAAAGATCTGACCGAATGGGTAGCAATCCAATAGACAAGTATGTCAATAGAAACCCAGAATTCCCTTGGACTTTTTTAGGATCGAGCAACACACAAATGCACGATTATATCAATATTAAAGAGAAAAGACATCAAATAAAGATGGCCTCATCCAAGCTTATCCATTTCAATGATCTTCTTCAAGATAGTCCGTGCAACAGATGAATTCCATAAGTCACAGGTTCAATATAATAGCTTAACAATGATCAATGTGGCAGATGAACTGGAGAGATCTTGAATGATGTATCAGATGAATTCAAATTTCAAGTACTTGGTTCTTCAACAAATTGGCATTGGCCAAGTCCATTAGCAAAGGAAGGTTGCCTAAATTCTAAGTCCAATTGGGCAAGATCAAACCAACAGTCCACTCAAAAGTCTTTTAAGGTTTTTGTTGTTATTATGTACATTAGTGGTCAAAGACCACACAAACAAGAAAAATAGCATAAAACAAAGTATATCACACAATATGGTCCAAATGGACAAAGTGAAAATTACATTAACATAAACAATTATAAGGATATGTATAATGGCAAATGAAATAAAGTGCTAAAAGTAAATTGCATCAAAGTAAAGACTTGAAGTTAAAAGTTAATAGTTAGTAAGTTAGTAATTAGTTTTGTTTTGCTTTTGATTTCAAGACATTCTTTGGAGAACACTCAACCCACTTTCCACAAGCATGGATCCTTGAACCAAAACATCTTCCAAAGGAAGGAAAGAAGGCCAAGTTTCCACATAATACCATGGAAGAGGGGAGACTTACAATCTCACTAACTAGAATGCTTATGCCTTTTATGTCACAAATTTAGCGCTATGTTAACCAATCGTAATTGGACTTATGTAGAAGTCACAACTATTTGAGGTCGGGCAATAGACTTTTGGTGTTAATGCATGTTGGAGACATAGTATTTATGAATTATGCTCATGAAACATACCACACACAAAAAATATGCAAAATGTGTGGTCTAATCTCATCCATACTCATGTTAATCTTTCAATCAACTAGCATTAGGACTTTGAGATGTCATTGACCAATTGGAAATGAATGGATGAAGAAGGGAAATTAGATGAAGAGGGAAGGGGATGAATGAGATCACAATTTGGTCAAAGGAGGACTTTTATCAAATTAATATCATTCATTCATTTTGGGAGATGGAATGTACATTCCATCAATCCCCTAAATCCAATGATATTAACTTGACAAAGTTAAATCAACCTTGACCAAGGCCCAACAACAAACAAGAAACTCAAACAAGTCAATACAAATGGTCAACACAATTAAAATGGCATTTATTCAATTAAAAATAGTAAAACAATGCATTAAATTCAAATATGTTTTGTCCAAATCCTAAAACCTCATCAAAACACCAAATAAATGGCCATGAGATTTATCATAGGTCAGACAAGGTCAAAGGACCTTGGAGAAAAAATTTCATAATTTTTGGACACTTAAAAATATTTTTAAACAATTAAAAACAAATGAAAAATCAATTAATTCATGAAAAATATTAATAATGATCCAAAAAATAATTTTAATTCAGAATATGAAAGAGAAAAATATTTGAAATTTTTTGGTGAAAGTCCCATATTTTTTGGATCAATATTGAATTTAATATGAATTATTGAAGAAAATGGAATTAAAATGAAATTCAGAAAATCCAAAAATACGTGGACCATCAGATCTCCCCCATCTGATGATCCAAAATGCACGTTCCACAAAGGTCTGAGTCAACCGCGTGGCACAAATGGTATTCACAAGGAGCGGTTAAGATTATAACGTGAAACATGGATCATGTGGCTCAGACTCAAGACACATCATCACCGGAGCTAGAGCTCCGATTGTCTTCTCCGGTGAGCTCCACCAGACTGGTCCAGATAAACCATCACCAAAATACAAAACAGGGACATGATCTTAAAGAAAAAACATCATTGAGCACGATCCAATTCCTCCAATTCCAAATATATTGAGAGATATGTGGAATTGAAAAATGAAGTTCATGATCTGAGTTGCTTCGATTTGGCCTCAAAGTAACTCAATCTTCTTGCCTACATTGGTAGGTCTTCAGACAACTCAAGAATCAATGGAATTGAGCAACAATTTAAGAGAATCGAAGAGTTTAAAATTTCTGCAAATTACCTTCAATGGAGGTCTGAACTTGCTAGATCTTGATCTGAATTGTGCTTGGCTTCACTTCAATTGCTTGTAGGAGAGGAATGGAAAGGTTTAGAAGCAATGGATTCCTGGAGAATTGAATTCCAAAATAGTGGAGATTCAAGCTCAAATTCAAATGAATTTATCAGGGTTATCCTATAAGAATGAAGGGTTTTCAATGGAGATTCAAAACGGGCGTAATGTGTGTGTGATTTTTGAGCAAATGCAGCTGTATATATAGCCAAATCCATGTGATATTTGCACACTCTTTTCAACCTTCCAAATTTGGCAAATGATGATAGCATGATGCATGGGCGCGCATAGGCCCATGAAATGATAGCCTGAAGTCCAAAATGAATGATCAGATGTGTTGGAGCTAGCTTAGAATGCAAGGTAATTGAACATTGTTACTTGAAGTTGGATCCATGCCAAATAATATCAGCCTGTTTAAGCCATGTGCATCCTATGCATTTCTTATCCAAAATGAATGAATTTGAGCTCTTTGGAAAGGTTAGATCAAGAGGAACAAGTTTTATGTTGAACACTTTTTCATTTGGAGCTTGGAACGTGGAGATATTTGAGGTGGAAGTTTGGAAAAATTTGACATATCAAAAACTTTCTAAGTGTCAAGCTATATGTCTCAATATTCCACCTTACTTAACCTTTTATAGGAGCTTCAAATGAGAAATGCGTCTTTATAAAAGTTTCAGATCTCTCAAAGACCTTCAAAATGGTCACCAATTTCATGTCATTTGGATTTGAAATGATAGAGTTATGCATTTTTGAAGTTTGGAAAAATCACTTGATCAATGGTATAGGTCAAAAGTGACCTATAATGTAGCCTAATGTCACATGTTCAAAGAAGTTGAATTAGCTCCCACTCCAAACATCAAAGTTGAAGTAGACACATTGAATTTTATTGTGAAACTTGTAAATCTTTCATCTCATAAAGATTGAGCAAGTTATGGCCTTGGGAAGTTGACTTTCAAATTAGGGTTTAGACAAAATGACCTATAATGTTTCAACATAGAAAATGATTTTCCAAGCAAAACTAGCTCTAGGTCTCAACATGAAAGTTGTTTATAATGTCATTTAGAGTATGTTTTATCTTGGAACCATTTTCATATGGTAAAAATGGTAGGAGATATGATCTAGGGAGACCCAGTTTTGATCAAATGAATTCATCTGGCCAACCACCATTAACCAACTTGCTAACTTCCAATTCTCTTAACTTTCTTGGCTCATGGTAGATCATATATGCATAAGATGATGAATTTTAAGATGGACCTTGAGAAATTTGATCAATTGGTGAGATAGCTTGTTGGAGAAGTTACTCAAGATACCCAGTCAAACTTGGGTTTCCAAGGCAAATCACCCTCAAACTCTTGAAGCAAACTTGATAAATATAACATGTAGAGAACATTGGGACTCATATATGATGCTCATAACCATTCTTGGATCAATTCTTGGTTGTGCTCTTTGTTCATGAGGGTCTCAAACCCTAGATGTGAACTTGATAGATCAATGGGATCCTGCCCTAACTACAAAAGAGTTAGATAGATACAAAGACATATTTTTGGTATTTTGGTTAGTAAAATGATAAAATACAAGTATGATATAATCACAAAGTGCTTGGTGATCTCTCCCAAAACAAACCCAATGAAGGAGGGGTAAGGAGGATGCCAAGGCATGATCCCCAATGCTTATGCATATGATGAAATTGCATGAGGGATCTTATGGTCAAAATTGGGGTCTTACATTCATCAGTCTATATACATAATAGTCTTAATGCTTTAATGTTATCCCACTTCACAATAAAGCTCGACTATTGTTACTTTAAGAATAATGTCCTTATGTTTAATGTGATCTCATGATTAAGTCACACTTGATATATTAAACGAACTATCTATTTTAGGGACTTTATTAGACAAACATAATAAAGAAAAAGCCTTTTATTATTAATAAATAATTCGATACAAGTACCAAAAGTATTGGCCTCTAGGGCTTACACCAACAATCTCTCACTAGCACTAGAGCCAATCAGGCATACCCCTAATGCCCATAGATCTAGTGTGGCCATCATGCTTCTGCTACGCAAGAGGCTTTGTCAGTGGGTCAACAATATTGTCAAGTGTAGGTACTCTGCATGTTTTCACATCTCCTCTATCTATTATCTCTCGAATGAGGTGATAACGCCTAAGTATGTGTTTAGATTGTTGGTGAGATCTAGGTTCCTTAGCTTGTGCGATTGCACCATTGTTATCACAATAGAGACCAATGGGATCCACAATGCTAGGAACTATGCCAAGTTCACTAATGAACTTTTTGATCCAAACAACTTCCTTTGATGCACTTGAGGCAGCAATATACTCGGCCTCGGTTGTAGAATCAGCAACTGTATCTTGCTTTGAACTTTTCCAACTCACAGCACCATCGTTTAAGCAAAACACATAATCAGATTGCGATCTAAAGTCAACCTTATCTGTCTGGAAGCTAGCATCGGTGTATCCAATTACAACCAGATCTTCCTGACCTCCATATATCAAGAATGAGTCCTTAGTCCTTCTCAAATACTTAAGGATATTCTTGACAGCTACCCAATGAGCATCACCAGGATCAGATTGGTACCTACTCGTTACACTTAAAGCATACGAGACATCTGGTTGAGTACATAACATGGCATACATGATAGATCCTATTGCAGATGCATATGGAATCTTATTCATGCGATCCCTTTCTTCCTTAGTTGAAGGGGATTGTGTTTTTGATAGACACATGCCATGTTGCATAGATGTGAATCCTTTCTTGGAATCATGCATATTAAAACGTCTCAGCACTTTGTCTATGTACGTACTCTGACTTAGGCCAAGCAGTTTTTGTGATCTATCTCTATAGATTCTGATTCCTAATGTATACGCTGCTTCACCTAGGTCCTTCATAGAAAAGCATTTCCCTAACCAATACTTTACTTGTTGCAGGGTAGGGGCATCATTTCCAATGAGTAATATGTCATCTACATATAATACCATGAAAACGATCATGCTCCCACTAACCTTCTTGTAGACACAAGGCTCATCTTCGTTCTTGATGAATCCATATTGTTTTACTATTTCATCAAAACGAACATTCCAGCTTCTGGAAGCTTGCTTCAATCCCTAGATTGATCTTTGTAACTTACATATCTTTTGGGCTTCTTCTAGTATGTCAAATCCTTCAGGATGTGTCATGTACACATCCTCAAGAAGATTCCCATTAAGGAAAGCAGTTTTGACATCCATCTGCCATATTTCATAATCATGATATGCAGCGATAGCAAGTAAAATCCGAACAGATTTAAGCATTGCAAATGGTGAAAAGGTTTCATCATAGTCAACCCCATGAATTTGTTTATATCCTTTTGCAATCAGTCCTGCCTTATAGGTATGTACCTTACCATCCATGTCAGTCTTCTTTTTGAAGACCCACTTACATCCTATAGGGTTAACTCCTACAGGAGGCTCTACCAAGGTCCAAACTTGGTTTGTGTACATGGAATCCATTTCAGATTTCATGGCTTCTAGCCACTTCTCAGACTCGGAACCAGTTATGGCCTCTTGGTAGGTCACAGGCTCATCTTGATCCATGATTAATACATCACCTTGATCAGTTATGAGATATCCATATCTCACAGGTAGGTGACGTATCCTGCTTGACCTACGATGGTCTTATTCTACTTGAGCAGGTTGCTCTTCCACAACTACTTGTGTTTCCTGCTCTAATTCTTCCATAGGTGTATCAATGCTTTGTGATTCTTGAATTTCTTCAAGCTCTACTTTCCTCCCACTGATTCCTTTGGAAATAAAATCCTTTTCTAGGAAAACTCCAGTTCGAGCGACAAACACTTTGCCCTCAGAAGGATTGTAGAAGTAATACCCTCTTGTTTCTTTAGGATACCCCACAAATAAGCATTTGTCAGATTTGGGCTCAAGCTTAGTTGAAATTTGTCGTTTCACATAAACTTCGCAACCCCAAATCTTCATGTAAGACATATGTGGTTTCTTACCACTCGATATCTCATATGGTGTCTTCTCAACCTTTTTGGATGGAACACGGTTAAGTGTGTAAGCTGCTGTCAATAATGCATGTCCCCAAAAGGAGTTTGGAAAATCGGCGTGACTCATCATGGATCAGACCATGTCTAACAGGGTTCGATTTCTTCTCTCAGATACACCATTCCATTGGGGTGTTCCAGGAGGAGTAAGTTGGGATAGGATTCCAGATCGGGAAAATAGCAAGTGTACTATTTTGCCTGTTATAGTAATAATGGGGAAAATCTCCGAATGTCGATCTCAAGGACTGCACGGAGTATTGAGTTTAAATTATCATTCAATTAAACAAAAAGTATTAATTTGGGTTTTTTGAGTGTAAAAAGAAAATAATAAAGTAATAAGAAAATAGGGGTTTATAGAGAAAAAGGAACAGTGCCAGGGAAGGTGTATGATTTATCCTTGTAATTACTCTGAGTTACTATTGCATCAACAAATATCAATTACTACCAGTTCTCAAGGGTATTTTCTCCCAAGTCCTTGGTGAGAAAACCATTAATCAATCTACCCTCATTCCTATGTCCATAGCCAATGAGTGTGAAGTTAAGCTGTATAATATCAAGAATTCTCTGGTTCATACAGGGTACCCCTAGTCCTAGGTGATATCTACTGCAGAGTAACCTGATGAAAACCTTATCATTGGCGGTCCAGCCTAGGTGATAACCATAGATCAATCTCGATTGGTCCGAAAGAGAAAGCAATAAACACATCAACAGGTTACCGTAAATAAAATATTATAAATGCAAATGTAAACTCAAATTCATTACAATTCTAAATCAGGGACACCCCCTAGCATTGGGGGGTTCAGCTACTC